>NC_069500.1:451190024-451422524 GCF_027579735.1 Bombina bombina
GCACACAACTTGGAGAACATATAAACAGTATAAAGAATTGTATAAAAGATCAACAGAAGGACAAAATCCTAACTCCAATGGCTAAACACTATCTCAAGAATCATGGTACAAAGCCAGACTTAAAGGTCTCAGTCTTACAGGTCATAAAACCTGGAATCAGAGCTTGAAATGTAGAAAACATGCTGTTACAAGCGGAATGTCGTTGGATATTCTGGCTGAATACATTAGCACCTCTGGGTCTTAACAAGCAAGATGGTTACAACTCTTTCCTATAAGACTCTCATATATTTAGGTGCAATAGATAAGAGAACAATCAAACATATTATGTCCTTTGGTATTATATGTCTGCTTTCTGCATAATAGATCCATACAAGATAAGATAAAAAGCATTTTCCCAGTAAATAATGTAAATAAAAAGGAAGTGTTCTGACTATAATTTCTTCTCTCTCTAAATAAGAAATTTAACTAAGGTAAAAATCTAAACCTGTTTTATGTAGACTATTAAAGATTAATGGTTCTATTTCTATTTTTTTTTTTTTAAATCAAAGTTTTTTATTGAGGGAACACTGGATAAATATAACAACAACAAGACATACATTTTGCATATATAGTAAATCTTAATTATATGACAGTAAAAAAAAAAAAAAAATATCCATAAGGAAAACAAAGCAAACTTAAGGCAAATTTCTCATATTCATTTTTCCTCAGTTACACAACATCAATAGAGTTACAAAGATTGTATGTAAATAGTATATATAATATTCATAATCCAGTATTTCCTCTTTTTTACTTTATATCATATATTATAACACATTAGATTTGCAGTGATATTTGCAACCAAAGAATCGTATACAACGTATAGGATGATAAGCTAAACATATTTATAACGTATTTATTATGAAGAATATAACATAATGTAGGAGGTTATACCAAGTTGCTCTTATTTAACATTTAACATGAGAAGGCAAATCAAAAAGTATCATCTTTCATTCTCTCTGCTACCTCTACTTTCCTTCTGGAGTGGGGTGAGAAAAAAAAAAAAATTGGGGGGGGGGGGGAGGGAAAGGGTATGAAGTTAGAAAAGGGGGGAGGAAATATTAGGGGGAGAGATGTTGGAGATATTATCAAAGTCGCAACTAATTATTATCTGTTATATTTTCTTGGTCAGTTACCAAAAAATTCTGTCCACCCCTCCCATACCATATAATATAGGTCTCTCTTCCCGGCTAAGTTATATACATGTTTTTCCATTTGTTTCATGTAAGTGAGTTGATCTATGACATTCTGAATGGAAGGTGAAGATACCTGTTTCCATTTCCTAGCAATGATTAATTTGGCAGCGGTAAAAAAATAAATTAGGAAGATCTTTCTTGGGAGGGGCATTCTAGGAGATCCCATATGCAGCAGAGTAAGTGCGGGTGAGTTAGGAAGATTATAATGTAAATCCCCCAGAAGTTTTAGACAGGACCTCCAGAACGGTCTGATCCTGGGGCACTCCCACCACACATGCATCCAGGAACCTATCTGCCCGCAATTTCTCCAGCAAACTGGAGAAGAAGTGGGAAAAAATTGATGAAGGCGCTTAGGTACCAAATGCCATCTGTAGACTATTTTATAGTGGATTTCCTATAGGGTAGCACAATGGAGATACTTCTTGGCAAACAAAATCTCTTTGTACCAATCTCTTAAATCAAAAGTCTCACATAAATCCTTCTCCCAAGCCAATTGGGATATGGCTTTCATTGGTGCTTGTTCCTTAGTTAATAGGGAGTATAGAAAGGACATCACACCCCTAGGTTTATGATCGGAGGTCCAGCATATTTCCCATTTAGTTTTTTCTCTCCATTTACTACCTTGTAATCCCCAACTTCTTAAAAAACCGAGTAACCTGAGTGTTTCAAAGTAGAATTTTTTAGGGATATGGTATTTTACCATAAAGGAATTGAGTAAGGATTGATCTGTATCTTCACAGATATCCTCAACCAATACACCACCTAGTTTTAGCCAGAATCTCATGTGAGTCTCTTGGAGACACCAAGCCACACTAACAACTGGATGGATAGGAGACGGATGTGGAGCTATATGTGTTCTATGTCTGTTTTTATCCCAGAACTTGAGAGCATCTAAGATTATCGGTTGCGTTATTCCTAACTTACTCCGATAATGGGCAGGGATCCAGATCAAATCTGTCAATTTCATGTTCGACGGTAAAGTATCTCTTTCCACGTCCTGCCATCTGAGGTTGGAGTCTGCAGTACTCCACCCCAGAATATGAGAGAATCTGGCTGAATCATGATAAGCTAGGATATTGGGTAGTGCTAAGCCTCCCTGTTTACTCGCTCTTTGCATAATACTCCCTGAAACCCTTGGCTTCTTACCTCTCCAGATATAAGCTGAAATCATACTTTGCAATCGGTTGATTATTGATCTGGGGATTTGGACAGGGATACATCTAAAAAGATATGTAATTTTCGGCAAAAATGACATTTTTATTGATGCAATTCTGCCTGTCCACGAAGTTTCCGAATATTCCCATGACTCTAAAAGCTTTTTAAACTCGTGCATTCTATCTGTAAAGTTTTTATTAACAATTGTGGGCACATCGGGACTAAGATACACCCCCAAGTGTTTTGTATAGTTTCCCATCCATTTGAAGCTGTAACCGTGTTTAATGTCTGAGACTACATCATCTGGGATCTCAATTGCTAACGCTTCAGTTTTGGACAAATTCAATTTATAAAAGCTTATTTCAACAAATAATCTAATGACTTCCATGAGGGGGGGTAAAGAAGACTTAGGGGAAGTCAATACAAGGGTGACGTCGTCCACAAAAAGCGCAATTTTATGCGTGGTATCTCTAAAAGTGATGCCCTCTATTTTTTTGTTCCTTCTAATGGCTTGGGCTAGTGGTTCAATAGCGAGTGCGAACAGCAAGGGTGACAAAGGGCACCCCTGCCTAGTTCCATTAGATACTACAATTTTCTCTGACTGAAATCCTACTCCTCTCACTACCGCTGAGGGGTTGGAGTATAATGTCTTCACTGCCTTTATGAATTGGTTTGGAATGCCAAAACCCTCTAGAGTTTCCCATAGGTAATCCCACCTCACCCTGTCAAACGCCTTTTCTGCGTCTAAGGACAGGGCGAGGAGGGGGACCTTTCTCCTTTTGGCCTCTGACATTATATGCACTAATCTTCTAGTATTATCTGGTCCTTCTCGGCCTGGTATAAACCCGACCTGGTCCCCATGTATCAATGCTGGTACCACTTTAGCTAAACGATTTGCCAATATTTTGGAGTATATTTTAGTGTCTAGATTTATTAATGATATGGGTCTATAGCTCCCACATTCTGCAGGATCTTTGTCTGGTTTCAACAGAGTAATTATATTAGCCTCTAGAAACTCTGGGGCCACTGTCCCCTGTTGCATAATCTCATTAAAAAATCTATGTAGTATGGGTGTGATTAAATGTGCAAAGGTCTTATAAAATTTTCCCGTATACCCATCTGGGCCAGGAGCCTTCCCTAGCTTAAGTTGTCTGATTGCCAACTTGATCTCATCAGTCGTGATTTGACCCCTTAGGAGATTCACCTTATCCTCTGTCAAAATGGGGAGTTCCAAATCTTTTAAGAAGGACCCAATATCTTCTTTCAATGAGTTTGCATTGTCATGAGCTGATTTAATATTATATAATGATCTGTAAAATTCACAGAAGGCAAGACCAATTTCTTTTGGAGAAGTGACAGTGACATTATTCCTATTAAGGGATACTATTCGTTTCTGAGCTACTCTGTTTCATAATTTGTTTGCTAGGAACGTGGTGGGCTTGTTATTATTGACGAGGCCCATAGGAGGCCGAAACGATCGTCTGGGGTTGTCATGTTCCTTGTTCAGAGGAGAATTGCCTGGTATTTCGGGGCTGGACTGACCTTACTTGGCGGGATCAGACTGATATACTTCAGAAAAGTTTTCTTCTGTGAAAAGCACACTGGTCTAAAAGAGGCTGCCTCCGGGTGGTAAATCGCCATAGAACAAGCCACTGAGCTGTTGTTCGTTCCTGGTAGAGCGCTTCTCTCTTTGTATGCAAATTATTATGACCCTGGGGAAGTCTCCCTATGGGTGATGGGGGAAACCAGAAGTGGACTCCTTGCCCAGTGTGCTTAGTGGAATGTGGCTGCACCTCACTGACGAGGCCCATAGGAGGCCGAAACGATCGTCTGGGGTTGTCATGTTCCTTGTTCAGAGGAGAATTGCCTGGTATTTCGGGGCTGGACTGACCTTACTTGGCGGGATCAGACTGATATACTTCAGAAAAGTTTTCTTCTGTGAAAAGCACACTGGTCTAAAAGAGGCTGCCTCCGGGTGGTAAATCGCCATAGAACAAGCCACTGAGCTGTTGTTCGTTCCTGGTAGAGCGCTTCTCTCTTTGTATGCAAATTATTATGACCCTGGGGAAGTCTCCCTATGGGTGATGGGGGAAACCAGACGTGGACTCCTTGCCCAGTGTGCTTAGAGGAATGTGGCTGCACCTCACTGACGAGGCCCATAGGAGGCCGAAACGATCGTCTGGGGTTGTCATGTTCCTTGTTCAGAGGAGAATTGCCTGGTATTTCGGGGCTGGACTGACCTTACTTGGCGGGATCAGACTGATATACTTCAGAAAAGTTTTCTTCTGTGAAAAGCACACTGGTCTAAAAGAGGCTGCCTCCGGGTGGTAAATCGCCATAGAACAAGCCACTGAGCTGTTGTTCGTTCCTGGTAGAGCGCTTCTCTCTTTGTATGCAAATTATTATGACCCTGGGGAAGTCTCCCTATGGGTGATGGGGGAAACCAGACGTGGACTCCTTGCCCAGTGTGCTTAGAGGAATGTGGCTGCACCTCACTGACGAGGCCCATAGGAGGCCGAAACGATCGTCTGGGGTTGTCATGTTCCTTGTTCAGAGGAGAATTGCCTGGTATTTCGGGGCTGGACTGACCTTACTTGGCAGGATCAGACTGATATACTTCAGAAAAGTTTTCTTCTGTGAAAAGCACACTGGTTTAAAAGAGGCTGCCTCCGGGTGGTAAATCGCCATAGAACAAGCCACTGAGCTGTTGTTCGTTCCTGGTAGAGCGCTTCTCTCTTTGTATGCAAATTATTATGACCCTGGGGAAGTCTCCCTATGGGTGATGGGGGAAACCAGACGTGGACTCCTTGCCCAGTGTGCTTAGAGGAATGTGGCTGCACCTCACTGACGAGGCCCATAGGAGGCCGAAACGATCGTCTGGGGTTGTCATGTTCCTTGTTCAGAGGAGAATTGCCTGGTATTTCGGGGCTGGACTGACCTTACTTGGCGGGATCAGACTGATATACTTCAGAAAAGTTTTCTTCTGTGAAAAGCACACTGGTCTAAAAGAGGCTGCCTCCGGGTGGTAAATCGCCATAGAACAAGCCACTGAGCTGTTGTTCGTTCCTGGTAGAGCGCTTCTCTCTTTGTATGCAAATTATTATGAACCTGGGGAAGTCTCCCTATGGGTGATGGGGGAAACCAGACGTGGACTCCTTGCCCAGTGTGCTTAGAGGAATGTGGCTGCACCTCACTGACGAGGCCCATAGGAGGCCGAAACGATCGTCTGGGGTTGTCATGTTCCTTGTTCAGAGGAGAATTGCCTGGTATTTCGGGGCTGGACTGACCTTACTTGGCGGGATCAGACTGATATACTTCAGAAAAGTTTTCTTCTGTGAAAAGCACACTGGTCTAAAAGAGGCTGCCTCCGGGTGGTAAATCGCCATAGAACAAGCCACTGAGCTGTTGTTCGTTCCTGGTAGAGCGCTTCTCTCTTTGTATGCAAATTATTATGACCCTGGGGAAGTCTCCCTATGGGTGATGGGGGAAACCAGACGTGGACTCCTTGCCCAGTGTGCTTAGAGGAATGTGGCTGCACCTCACTGACGAGGCCCATAGGAGGCCGAAATGATCGTCTGGGGTTGTCATGTTCCTTGTTCAGAGGAGAATTGCCTGGTATTTCGGGGCTGGACTGACCTTACTTGGCGGGATCAGACTGATATACTTCAGAAAAGTTTTCTTCTGTGAAAAGCACACTGGTCTAAAAGAGGCTGCCTCCGGGTGGTAAATCGCCATAGAACAAGCCACTGAGCTGTTGTTCGTTCCTGGTAGAGCGCTTCTCTCTTTGTATGCACATTGTTATTACAGTAATAAAATTTCTGTCTGAACTTATCTAGAGTCCTCTGGACCCTCAGGAGTTCTAGGTTTCTAATCTGTTTTTTTAAGGTTTGTATCTGGCTATTGACCTCAGCGGAGTAAGCCCTAGATATTTTCAGCTGACAATCTCTTAGTCTACATGTTAATTCTGCTAATGTACCCCCTCTATTTCTTTTTGCTTTAGCTGCCGATTTAATATAATGGCCCCTCATGAACGCTTTAAGAGTTGCCCATAAGTTCTGGGAACTTGTCTGGCCATCATCGTTTAATTTCAAGAATTCTATTATAGTCTCAGTGGAGTTTTGTACATCTGGAGGTATCTGAATCTGCCAATCTGCTAACCTCCAAATATATCCATCATTGGGGACTATCGGTCCTATCTCTAGTGTAACTGAGAGATGGTCAGACCAAGAAATCGGGAGTATCCTAGATCTGTCTATTTTATCCAAAAGTTTAGATGTGACAAAAAAAGTGTCAATTCTGGAAAATGATCCATGAGGATTCGAATAGAAGGTGTAGTCACGTGCTGTAGTATTACATGATCGCCATGCATCATATAGTTGGAACTGGCACATCACGCTCCGAAATGCACTTGCCTTGGAGTGTAGAGACCTATCTCTTTTGGTTGAAGGGGGTACCAATTTATCTATATCAGGGTCCCAGGTAAGATTAAAATCTCCGCCCACGCAAAGTTCCCCTTGTTTTATGGACATTACTTGCCTAAGAACTTTGGTAAGGAATTGTGTCTGTTTTACATTTGGAACATAAATATTGACCAAAGTAAAAAGGATATTGTTAAGCTTACAAACTAGGAAAATGTATCGAGCCTGAATGTCAATTTCTCTATAAATTTCTTCGAAACTCACTGAGTCTCTAATCAAAATAGCTACTCCTCTGGATTTCATGTGGTGGGAGGCCCTGTAAATATGTGAATAATTGCGAAATTTAAATGTCTCACCTCTCTGCTGTAGCCAATGAGTCTCCTGAATAAAGGCCACATCAATTTTATTTTGTCTGAGCTGACCTAGAAGGAGAATCCTTTTAGTCTGGGTATTCAGACCCTGTGTATTGTGGGAGATAAACCTGAAACCAATCATCATCAAAATCAAGAGGGTCTAAAGGGGAGGAAAAAAAAAAAGGGGTGGGGTGGGGGTGGGGGGAAGGTGGAAGGAAAAAAAGGGAAAGGAGGGGATCAAATACGTAAGCTAGCACAGAAATATGAAGAAATATAAAAAAAGACAGTGAATTAAAAGACACTCCTTTCACTAGCAAAGTATTGCCCTCACGTACAGTTCTAAATATTTTTACGCAAAAGAGCAACTTATGTCAATACATTATTAGTAGCGGATAAACACCGCTTGTTTGTTCACCAATTATAGGGGTGAACAGTGGCTAAGGAGTCTAATCTTGATAAAACTGCCTTAAATGTAATTTTCAATTACTCCCTAGCACTAGGTGAGAAATAAAAGGTGCAGTAGGGGAATAGAAAGAAGAGTAGAATACAGGGATGAAGAAGGAGGGTATAAGAAGAATGGTGAAACGTGGGAGGCGACCACTAAGCTTAGTCCTATAAATATTTTTGGTGTTGCAACTGTAATCTACTTTGTGGTCTATGGTAGTGTAGTAAGAGTAGAGAAGAGGGGAGAGGGAAAAAAGGAAGAGTAAAAGGGGGGTAAGAGCTAAGAAAGAGGGAATAGGAAGGGTTATGGTATCCCACTACTTCTTTTACAATAAGATAGGTATAAAGACTGTTATGAAAGCAAAGGGTCTACCAATTTAGTTTATTCAAGAATTGTAGGCTGTGGGCTTTTAGTGTTAGTGTACATTAACTTTTCAACACACAGGCACTTTCTATCATTAAATCACTCCTGATATAGGATCTAACGAAAATGAGTATATAAGATATATAAGAGGGGGGATCTATGTGTGGGGTTAACTCTGCAATTAGGTTGGTTAATGATGTTTATTTAGACAAATAAATTGTGTCTTCCTGTATGTAAAACTGCAGATTCCAATTGCATGTAGGAAGATTTCTCACTCACTACCTGCCGCAACATTATTCGTGGTAGTCTATAATAAACTAGTGTAACATATAAACAAATGAAGAAAAGAAAATCAATAAAATAATTTGAACTTCTAACTGAACTTATTGTGTCTCTTTCTAAGTTGCAAGAAAGACATTACCAGATTCAGTCAGTCTACCTCTCCAATCTGTTGTTATGATGGATCAGGTGTGCCGCCATTCTTCCGCATTCCAGGTATGACTGCAATTCTAAATGGATCTAAATAAAACATTAAGGCACAAAACTTAACAAAGAGCATACTAATGTATCTATAGATTCTATTATGGTACACCATCAACCTCTAATGACAACACTCTTATTTAGAAGGTTGATTACATGACACAGTCCTCAAGAAAAACTTCTAAAGAGTCTCTATCAGGACCTAAGAAGGAAGAGAAAAAGAAAAATCTCATTCTCCTGCCGATGCTGCTTGGGCTCTGTCTTGCTGTTTATTCGGTCTTTTTGGCAAGGGTTGCCATTCTGCCGCTGATGGCCTCAATTCTCTCTGAAGAGCTGATGTAGAAGTCGAGCTTGTATCCTGTTGCCCCAGTCCCAGGGTTGCCATCAATCTCAGACCTTGTTCCAGTGAAGAGACAACATAATTTTTGTTTTCATGTTGGAAGAAAAGTCTTACCGGGAAGCCCCCTCTATACTTGAGTCCAGCTTTCCTCAGACTGAGGGTGATAGGTGCAAACGATCTTCTTTTTGCTAAAGTGAAAGAGGACAGGTCAGGAAACAACTGCACACCTGGGTGTTTTTCATTAAATGATTTGTTAGAGAAAGAAGCTCTCATTAGTCTCTCTTTAAAAGTGAAATAGTGGAGGCGTATGATGACATCTCTCGGCAAGTCTGCAGCCATTGTTCTCGGTCTGATGGCTCTATGAGCTCTATCTATCAAAGCATCCGTATCCTGAATAGGGCCCAGAAGGTCTTTAAACAGGGTTAGTAGATATACAGGTAATTCAGAAGTGCTGACATCGTCCTTGATCCCCCTTATCCATATGTTATTTCTTCTGGACCTATCCTCTATATCAGCCATTTTGGATTCTAAGTCGCCGATAGTTTCCGCTAATGCCTGGGCATATGATAGCAGATTAGCCTGGTCAACGGCCAAGTCCTCCTGTTTCCTTTCTAGAGCTTCTGTTCTTTCATTTTGTGTGTTAAGGTCTTTTCTTAGATCTGCTACAGAATTTCTAATTTCGCTCCTGAGAGAGGTGTAATGGGTGTCTATCTTTGATGACAAAGCATTAATTGACTCCAGGATCTTAGAATCAGATTGAGAAGATTTTCCTTTAGCCTGGGTCTCAAGGTCAGCTGTCTCCTTGTATGATGTGAGCGAGTCTCTAGATTCCTCATCTGAACCATCTCTGTCAGAAAGCATTCTACTATTAAAATGGTCCGCTACTGTGCGTTTGGGACCTTCACCAATTCTTTGTTGATGTTTTTTCTTATTAGAATGAGCCATTTTTAGCCAGCAGGTGTAGATCTTTCTGCTATTAAAATTGTAGGCAATTAGTGAACTATTTTTAGATCTATCTGACTCTTTGGTGATAATGATCTCCTATTCCAACTGCTAAGACAGGCCCTGAGTGTTGTCGACGTTGCCTAGTACCCCCACTTCTCCCCCATCAGAGGGCTCTAGTGTGAGGTCATGGTTGAAGTTCCTCTATTTATTAAAGATAACAATAATGTCTCCTCACCAGAAAAATATAATTTGGCGCAGCTCCTTGGGGGTATTGTCCTCACTGGACCAAGACGGGAAAAGGAGTGTGGATATGACCTGCTGCAACTCAGTACAGCAGGAAATGTGTAAGGAGTGCGCCCTTCAGACTTAATGTATTTTGATACCTTTATTAAGGTGTGACAGGTTTCACAGTGGAGCAGTTACTGCTATATATCCTCAATTTTCAACACTTTGTTTTTTCTCCAAGATGTAGCATGTACCTGCTTGGAATGCAGTATATGTCCTTAGAGCACTACTCACTAGAATATTTATATATTTATAGGGTTTTTTTTTTTTTTTTGTTGGGTTTTTTTTTTTTTTTTAAGAGTTGTTAGAGCTGGGGTATTAAATGGAGAGTTATAAAGAAGACACTACTGAAAATAACTTCAACAAAGAAGAGCATATAACTATGTGTCTCTAAATCAGGGGTAGAATGTTGTTATGTGATGTACAGTAAAAAGTCTCAGAATGCTACCCCAGACATATTAATAGTGGTTGTTTTTCTTTTTTCCCCCCTATTTTTTCTCCTTTATCCCTTCAGTTTGTTTCCATGCAAGAGTTTTAATAAATTTCAAGATCCTATACTGTAATGGAGGTACAATCTTCTTTTATTTGTTTTGGCTGCAGCACAGTCCGGTAGTAAACAAGTGAAGATAGCTGCGCAACCAAATGGCTAAAATGGCGGGTCTTCGCTCCAAATCTTATATTGCCACTTAAATGAGCCTCAGGCCTGCTTAGGTTTAAGATTGTGGGATCGCTTTCTATATGCTTTATTTTTTAATTTTTTAAATGTCCCCAAATGTCTCTTTGAATAAGATCCCTTTGTGGAAAGTTCCTGTCTCTGCGCTAAAATCCGTGAGGTACGGGGCCCATACCAATCAGTGACACGTTATATGAAGCAGGGTTATTATAGCTACCATAACCCCCTCTCTTCAATAACCGGAGCCTCTGCACTAGAGTCTTACCTCACTGCTGATTCTCCTCGGTGCTCTTGTCACCCGCAGCTGGAAACTCTAATGTGCATCCACAGCGCTGTTCTTCACTATCCGGTACCGGTCAGCGCTGTTTTGTAAACTCTTGATCTCGTAGCAGGTGACACCCGCAGCGGATCCCCGACCCTCCGGGTGTAAAATAGTCACTCACAGATTGTGTCCGTGTCGGTGTCCTGCTGCGCTATTACAGAAGCGCCAAAAAGCCGTGGTGCCAGGTCCGATCTTTGAATTCTCCTGTTCGTCCTCTCTGTGCTGACAAGGGATAAAGCTGTGTGATTTCTGAGTATGTAGCAGGCACTTAAGAAGTGTGTCTGTGCTGCTGTCCTGTTGTGCCGTTATGAAAGCACTAATAAGCCGGGATCAGAGATTGCGGAACCCTAGAGGACAAGTCCGGGCTACAAAGTCTTTTTTTTACTCTGTTTATGTATCCCCAAGCTGATAGGGAATAAAACTGAGTGAAGTTTTTCACTTATTATATATTATTATATTTAGTTTGCCCTCCAAGGTCTCAGAGCTTCACAGCCGCACAACCTCTTCATACAGCGGTTAGCTCCGCCCCCCCCCTATTTCTATTTTAAGATAACTTAGTATCCAATGGTTCTTTGGATACAAATAGTAAAAAGCAAAAATTGTACAATTGAGATGAACTATGTAACATATTAACGTACTTGCCTATACAGATACCATTGTTCACTAATAAATGGATACTACAATCCCATCTATAATTGGCAACAAGTTATTCACATCTTTTATTGATAGAAACTATTATATAAAACTGACCATTAGGATGTGAGAGAAATTTATAAGGAATTGTGTTTCTATTTACAACTGAGGAAACCTAAAATGGCATGACCTGGACAAACGAATGTGACATAAGTTGGTAATAGACAAATAAAAGTGACCCGACAATCATTATTTATATGTAAATGATGTGGGTATGATAGAAACAACATTATATCGATACTCTATATCCAATACCTTATGGTACATTCTTTTTTATGGTAATTATGAAACAGTGTCTGTTAACTTTATGCATGAAGGGTCAAATGCAGCCAACACCATAATCGTACAAGTTTTCTTATGTCTAACATGGGATAGTGCCTGTTAACTTTATGCATGAAGGGTCAGATACAGTTAACACCGTAATCGTAATAATACAACTGTATTGATGCTTTTTGTCTATTTAACAATGACATCAGAAATAATGTAATGCATTTAGACAGTTTTAGACTATCAATACATCTGAGAACAAAGTCACTCTTTCACATAACTTTTGTGCATAATTTTGTTACCGTGTTGCATAAATCACCTTTTTTGCTTTACTTCTATTATTTATTTTGCTTCATTTTTTTAGATATCCTTAGTTGAAGAAAAAGCAATGCACATGGGTGAGCCAATCACACGAGACTTCTATGTGCAGCAACCAATTAGCAGCTACTGAGCATATCTAGATATGCTTTTCATCAAAGAATATCAAGAGAATAAAACAAATTAGATAATAGAAGTAAATTAGAAAGATGTTTAAAATGGCATTCTCTTTCTAAATCATGAAAGAAAAAATGTGGGTTTAATGTCCCTTTAAGAAGTAAGGATGGCGCGAGTCGGGTTAGCCTTTGACAAAGCCATTTGTTTGGCGAAATGCGCATCAGGCGCTCTCCGTGAATGCTGTATAATTTGCCTTATGTGTGTTAACTATACAATGATTGGGGGTAATATATGCATGTATGTGATACTTACTAGCTAACTACATATGCTAGAGATTTGCCTTTTGTGAGCTAATGCCACACATTAATTAAGTAAAATATAATATGGGCATATGTATTATTGATAAAGACACTCTTATGCTATTAGACTGATTGTCTGGGACTCTGACAGGATTTGGCACCACTCCAGTATTGCACTAGCTATAGATAATTTTGTGTGAGGTCAATCCTCTTTTTAGATTAGTCTTCCTGTGCAATCCGCGAGCATTTTTGGGTGCTTCCCTGCCAGACATACCCAATTAACACTCATTCCATGGTATATACCTGGGCATGCTGGCATTCATTTTCCATTACTATTTTTAATTGATTTTAGTATGCACTGTGTGAGTGTGAGTTTTTCACTATCATAATTTTAATATTTAAAATTATAAGTTATGTTTTATTATCTATCTGCTTGAACCTAGCCATCCAACCTACACATTGAATCTCCATAATTTAGTAGTTACTGTGTGCTCTGACTATATCTATATATATATATATATTGACTATATATTTCAGGATATTGAGCACCCCCCATTCTATCATTAGATAAGAGATTGATTCTCTTGACACAGAGTTATAGTCTATTTCTCTTGTGTTTATACATGAAATTGTAATTCTGTTGGGGATCTATTGAGATTTATACTACATTCTGTCTCTTGTGATTATACATCTTTATGTAGAGCAACAATTATTTTTTTCCGATCCTCAGAGAGTTATTTGCCATGAGATGCCATGTTGAAATTCCAGTGACCAGTATGAGAGCGTGTGAGAGTGATAACACCACATTTAACATACCTGCTCCCCATTCACACCTGAGATCTTGAAACACTAATCACATGAAACCAGGGAGGGGAAATGGCTAATTGGACCCAATTTGGACATTTCCACTTAGAGGTGTACTCACTTTTGTTGTGAATGGTTTAGACATTAATGGCTGTTATTTTGAGGGGACAGCAAAATTACACTGTTATACAGGCTGTACACTCACTACTTTACATAGTAGCAAAAGTGTCATTTATTCAGTGTACGCACATGAAAAGATATAATAAAATATTTACAAAAATGTAAGGGATATACTCACTTTTGTGAGATACTGTATATGTATGTTTATATATATATATTCACATAATAATATAACACTCACTGGATAAAAAAAAACTTAGCTTTTATTGTAGAATCTTTAAAGGTTAAACTATTCCCATGACGTTTTGGTGCCAACTAGAACCTTAATCAAATGGATCAGATGGTTCCTACAGGCAGATGACAGAGTCTGACATCAAAAGGGAAGGCTTCTCCAGTGAGTGCTATCTTATTAAGTGACTATTTATATACTTTTGATATTGCACCCTGGTGGCTGCTCACTCAAAATTTGAGATTTGGAGTGCATGTCTCTATTTACTAATGTTTATATATATATACAGCAAGCAGGAGACAGCACTCACTGAAATTAGTTAATGCAAACAATGTAGTTTATTCAGTGACGTTTCGGGGAATGCTCCCCTTCATCAGACCGATGAAACGCCACTGAATAAACTACAATGTTTGCATTAACTAAGTCTAGTGAGTGCTAGACACATGCAAGTCCCCTGGTGAACAATTAAAAAAAAAAGTCAAATTATACCCTGACCAAAAAATATTATGGCCGAAAAACAGCCTAAAACCTAGTGTGGGTGGGGTTGGGGGGGGGGGGGGCAGCAGAATTTTGAGTGCCTAGGGCAGCACAAAACCTAAATATGCCACTGCATCACACTGATCTGCTTTTATTCTATTATTATCAACACTTTGTAACTTCTCTCACTGATCTCCCTCACCTCCTGTCTCCATAGCCCCCTTCTATCCAATTGTATCATATCGATCAGTATCATATGACCTGAGCACAAGAGGACACTCTCTCTAAAGCTAGTCTTTTACTATGTAATGATAGTCCAATAGAAAAGATAGCACTGCATACTACAATACCCCTTTGTTATTGTTATACTTTATAAGTTAATAACATCTAAATCAACCCTTCTCAATCCCAACAATATATCAACATCCTCCTTTGTATTAACTCTCTCATCAAATAATGCTTTCTTCATTTTAGGAAGAGGACCATTGCAATATAAAGCATTCTCATTCAAGTCACAGCAAAAACTCTGCTTGCTTCTCATGAACTGACTTGCTAACTCCCTTCTATTTGGTCTGCTTCTCCACAAACATTTTCCACTAGAATCTATTTATATGCCTCTGCAGACCTAGCATTATCTTCAGCCAAAATTCATTTTCTAATAATTTTAGGAAGAGAAAACATGAAAACAAGCCCTATAATGTCCACCTTTAACAATACATCATATCTAGCCCACAAATTATTAAAATATCAAATCACAGATATAGTGTCCATATACCATAATCCAGTACATAATGTGTGGGGTGCAGGTTGCTCAAAAAACTATTGGCTAGATTACGAGTTGTGCGTTAGGGTTAAAAAGCTGCGTTGAGAGGTCCCAATGCTGCTTTTTAACGCCCGCTGGTATTACGAGTCTTGAAATGACAGGCTCACCGCTCACTTTTTTGGTCAGACTCGGAAATACCGCAAATCCACTTACATCAATTGTGTATCCTATATTTTCAATTGGACTTGCATAGCGCCTGTATCTTCATTTTAAAGTCAGTAGTTAAGAGTTTTACAGTCTACAACGCCGTAGCATAAAACTCTTAACTAAAGTGCTAAAAAGTACACTAACACCCATAAACTACCTATTAACCCCTAAACTGAGCCCCCCCCCCACATCTCAAACACTAAAATAAATGTTTTAACCCCTAATCTGCCGAACCGGACATCGCCACCACTATAATAAATATATTAACCTCTAAACCGCCGTAATCCCGCATCGCAAGCACTATTTAAATATTATTAACCCCTAATCTGTCGGCCCTAACATCGCCGACACCTACCTACATTTATTAACCCCTAATCTGCCGACCCCAACGTCGCCGCCACTTTATTAAATGTATTAACCCCTAAATCTAAGTCTAACCCTAACTCTAACACCCCCTAACAAATATAATTACAATAAATCTAAATAAAATTACTATAATTAGCTAAATTATTCCTATTTAAAACTACATACTTACCGATAAAATAAACCCTAAGCTAGCTACAATATAACTAATAGTTACAATGTAGCTAGCTAAGGGTTTGTTTTTATTTTATAGGCAACTTTGTATTTATTTTAACTAGGTAGAATAGTTATTAAATAGTTATTAACTATTTAATAACTTCCTAGTTAAAATAAAAACAAAGTTACCTGTAAAATAAAACCTAAACTAAGTTACAATTACACCTAACACTACACTATAATTAAATGAGTTTTGATTGCCTAGGACAGCACAAAACCTAAATATGCCACTGCATCACACTGATCTGCTATTATTATCAACACTTTGTAACTTCTCTCACTGATCTCCCTCACCTCCTGTCTCCATAGCCCCCTTCTTTCCAATTGTATCATATCGATCAGTATCATATGATCTGAGGACAAGAGGACACTCTCTCTAAAGCTAGTCTTTTACTATGTAATGATAGTCCAATAGAAAAGATAGCACTGCATACTGCAATACCCCTTTGTTATTGTTATACTTTATAAGTTAATAACATCTAAATCAACCCTTCTCAATCCCAACAATATATCAACATCCTCCTTTGTATTAACTCTCTCATCAAATAATGCTTTCTTCATTTTAGGAAGAGGACCATTGCAATATAAAGCATTCTCATTCAAGTCACAGCAAAAACTCTGCTTGCTTCTCATGAACTGACTTGCTAACTCCCTTCTATTTGGTCTGCTTCTCCACAAACATTTTCCACTAGAATCTATTTATATGCCTCTGCAGACCTAGCATTATCTTCAGCCAAAATTCATTTTCTAATAATTTTAGGAAGAGAAAACATGAAAACAAGCCCTATAATGTCCACCTTTAACAATACATCATATCTAGCCCACAAATTATTAAAATATCAAATCACAGATACAGTGTCCATATACCATAATCCAGTACATAATGTGTGGGGTGCAGGTTGCTTAAAAAAATTATTGGCTAGATTACGGGTTGTGCGTTAGGGTTAAAAAGCTGCATTGAGAGGTCCCAATGCTGCTTTTTAAAGGGACAGTCTAGTATAAATTAAACTTTCATTATTCAGATAGGACTTTTAATTTTAATCAACTTTCCATTTTACTTTTATCATCAAATTTGCTTTTTTTCTCTTGGTATTCTTAGTTTAAACTAAACATAGGTAGGCTCATATGCTAATTTCTAAGCCTTTGAGGGCTGCCTCTTATCACATGCTTTTTAAATCTCTTTTCAACACAAAGAGACAGAAAGTACACGTGGGCCATATAGATAACACTGTGTTCAGGCACAGCGGGTTATTTAAGATCTAGCACAACACAATGCTAAATTTAAGACAATAGATAATAAACAGTCACAGTCATGTGATCAGGGGCTGGAAGAAGGTTCCTAGATACAAGGTAATCACAGAGGTAAAAAGTATATTAATATAACTGTGTTGGTTATGCAAAACCGGGGAATGGGTAATAAAGGGATTATCTATCTTTTAAAACAATAACAATTCTATGGTAGACTGTCCCTTTAACGCCCGCTGGCATTACGAGTCTTGAAATGACAGGCTCACCGCTCACTTTTTTGGTCAGACTCGGAAATACCGCAAATCCATTTACATCAATTGTGTATCCTATATTTTCAATGGGACTTGCATAGCGCCGGTATTACGAGTCTTCCAAAAAGTGAGTGGTAGACCCTCTCCTGTCAAGCCTGATACCGCATTTTAAAGTCAGTAGTTAAGAGTTTTACTCTACAACGCCGTAGCATAAAACACTTAACTAAAGTGTTAAAAAGTACACTAACACCCATAAACTACCTATTAACCCCTAAACCGAGGCTCCCCCACATTGCAAACACTAAAATAATTTTTTTAACCCCTAATCTGCCGAACTGGACATCGCCACCACTATAATAAATATATTAACCGCTAAACCGCCGCAATCCCGCATCGCAAGCACTTTTTAAATATTATTAACCCCTAATCTGTCGGCCCTAACATCGCTGACACCTACCTACATTTATTAACCCCTAATCTGCCAACCCCAACGTCGCCACCACTATATTAAATGTATTAACCCCTAAATCTAAGTCTAACCCTAACCCTAATACCCCCTATCTTAAATATAATTACAATAAATCTAAATAAAATTACTATAATTAGCTAAATTATTCCTATTTAAAACTAAATACTTACCGATAAAATAAACCCTAAGCTAGCTACAATATAACTAATAGTTACAATGTAGCTAGCTAAGGGTTTATTTTTATTTTATAGGCAACTTTGTATTTATTTTAACTAGGTAGAATAGTTATTAAATAGTTATTAACTATTTAATAACTTCCTAGTTAAAATAAAGACAAATTTACCTGTAAAATAAAACCTAAACTAAGTTACAATTACACCTAACACTACACTAATTACCTTTAATTACTGCACTACACTTTAATTACCTAAACTAAATACAATTAATTACAATTATAAAAAAATTGTACGAAAAAAACAAACACTAAATTACAGAAAATAATAAAATAATTACAAAAATTTTAAACTAATTACACCTACTCTAATCCCCCTAACAAAATAAAAAGCCCCCAAAATAAAAAAGCCCTACCCTACACTAAATTACAAATAGCCCTTAAAAGGGCCTTTTGCAGGGTATTTCCCCAAAGTAAGCAGCTTTTTTATCTGTACAAAAAATTACAAATACCCCCCAACATTAAAACCCACCACCCACACAACCAACCCTACTCTAAAACCCACCCAATCCCCCCTTAAAAAAACCTAACACTAACCCCCTGAAGATCACCCTACCGTGAGACATCTTCACCCAACCGGGCAGAAGTGGTCCTCCAGACGGGCAGATGTCTTCATCCAAGCCGGGCAGAAGAGGTCCTCCAGATGGGCAGAAGTCTTCATCCAGACGACATCTTCTATCTTCATCCATCCGACGTGGAGCATCCTCTTCTTTCTTCATCCGACGACTGAATGAAGGTTCCTTTAAATGACGTTATCCAAGATTGCGTCCCTTCAATTCCGATTGGCTGATAGAATTTCAATCCTATTGGTTGATCCAATCAGCCAATAGGATTGAGCTGGCATTCTATTGTCTGTTCCAATCAGCCAATAGAATGCAAGCTCAATCCTATTGGCTGAGTGCATCAGCCAATAGGATTTTTTCTACCTTAATTCCGATTGGCTGATAGAATTCTATCAGCCAATCAGAATTGAAGGGACGCCATCTTGGATGACGTCATTTAAAGGAACCTTCATTCAGTCGTCGGACGAAGAAACAAGAGGATCCTCCGCGTCAGATGTCTTGAAGATGGACCGCTCCGCGCCGGATGGATGAAAATAGAAGTTGCCGCCTGGATGGAGTCTTCTGGCCATCTAGAGGACCTCTTCTGCCCGGCTTGGATGAAGACTTATGCCTATCTGGAGGACCACTTCTGCCCGGTTGGGTGAAGACGTCTCACGGTAGGGTGATCTTCAAGGGGTTAGTGTTAGGTTTTTTAATGGGGGATTGGGTGGGTTTTAGAGTAGGGTTGGTTCTGTGGGTGGTGGGTTTTAATGTTGGGGGGGTATTTGGATTTTTTTTTTACAGGTAAAAGAGCTGATTAATAATTGTATTTAGTTTAGGTAATTTATTAAATTATAGTATAGTGTTATATGTAACTGTAACTTAGTTTAGGTTTTATTTTACAGGTAAATTTGTATTTATTTTATTTAGGTAGTTATTAAAAAGTGAATAACTATTTAATAACTATTGTACCTATTTAAAATAAATACAAAGTTGCCTGTAAAATAAAAATAAACCCTAAAATAGCTACAATGTAACTATTAGTTATATTGTAACAATCATACAGCTAGATTTAGAGTTCTGCGGCCAAAGGTGTGCGTTAGCTACGCGTGCTTTTTCCCCCCCCGCACCTTTTAAATACCGCTGGTATTTAGAGTTCACAGAAGGGCTGCGTTAGGCTCCAAAAAGGGAGCGTATAGCATAATTTACCGCCACTGCAACTCTAAATACCAGCGGTGCTTACGGACGCGGCCAGCTTCAAAAACGTGCTCGTGCATGATTCCCCCGACCGAACCTCACAGCTACTATAATAAAGTTATTAACCCCTAATCCGCCTCTCTCCCACCTCAATAACCCTATAATAAATAGTATTAACCCCTAATCTGCCCTCCCTAACATCACCGACACCTAACTTCAAATATTAACCCCTAATCTGCCGACCGGACCTCACCGCTACTCTAATAAATTTATTAACCCCTAAAGCTAAGTCTAACCCTAACACTAACACCCCCCTAAGTTAAATATAATTTTTATCTAACAAAATAAATTAACTCTTATTAAATAAATTATTGCTATTTAAAGCTAAATACTTACCTGTAAAATAAACCCTAATATAGCTACAATATAAATTATAATTATATTGTAGCTATTTTAGGATTAATATTTATTTTACAGGTAACTTTGTATTTATTTTAACCAGGTACAATAGCTATTAAATAGTTAAGAACTATTTAATAGCTACCTAGTTAAAATAATTACAAAATTACCTGTAAAATAAATCCTAACCTAAGTTACAATTAAACCTAATACTACACTATCAATAAATTAATTACATACAAATACCTACAAATAAATACAATTAAATAAACTAACTAAAGTACAAAAAATAAAAAAAGAACTAAGTTACATAAAATAAAAAAATAATTTACAAACATTAGAAAAGAATTACAACAATTTTAAGCTAATTACACCTACTCTATGCCCCCTAATAAAATAACAAAGCCCCCAAAATAAAAAAATGCCCTACCCTATTCTAAAATAAAAATTGAAAAGCTATTTTACCTTACCAGCCCTTAAAAGGGCCTTTTGCGGGTGTCAGGGTTACATTCCTCCTCTGTCCCTTTAAGGTTCACCTTTTCCTCTAGCCTAGCATTATTTAAACTCCTCCCCTTCCTTTCATCATTGCTAGGCTAATGGTTCATTGCTAGCAAGTGTAACCTGCACTTGCACAGAACACACCTTGCCTCTCTGCTAATTGTGCAGACACTTCCGGATCTAATCCTCACCTCTGGACCACGATTGGATGAACTGCAGCTGAAGCGGCTAAGCTGTCTCAACCAGCTTCTAAACACCGCAGCTCCTACCTTCTCTCACTGTGCTCTCTGCTGAGCGGCTGACATCATCAGCTGTTGCCGAACACAGCTACCGCTCCTCTCCTCACTCAGGGATCAGGTCGTATACTGCTGAACTATACAGTTAAAACCTGTCTTGTTTAAAACCGCTTGCAGTGTAACTCTGAGTCATTGTATATGATAATCCTGACTGAAACTTGTTATAAGCTATACCGCTCTCCACGCTACTGTGATCATATAATTGTGCTGTATCTGGAGATATCTCATAAGCTATACCGCTCTCCACGCTACTGTGTTAATATTATTGTGCTGTATCTGAATATATCTCACAAGCTATTCCACTCTCCACGCTACTGTATTCACATACTTAAGTTATATCTTACATCTTCTGCCCTCTTAGTGATTACACATATTATTTAATATATATATATATGTGGCTGGTACCGTGGGCTACATTAATACACAAAGTTATTCACTTAGGCCATCCAGTGTCTAACTTTGTGTCACACACAACAGCCACTATTACCTGTTACTGCTGTTTCAAACATTAGAGGTTTAAATACAATAAAAGGTATTCTGACATATTAACCTAGCCCTAAAAGGAAAAATGTCCTCTGAAGAAATAGCAGATCAGTTTTCCAATTTGTCACAGCGCATAGATAGTTTCACACAAAACATTAGAGACCTGCAGAGTGACAATGAGACTGTTAAAACCTGTCTCAGAGATTTGTATAACACCAAATCAAATCCCATTGCACAGTTGCCTGATCCACAGATCAGTCTCCCAGAGAAATTCTCAGGAAACAGAAGCCAGTTCAGAGAATTCAAAAACTCTTGTCTCCTGCTTTTTGAACTAAAGCCAAACACTTACAGAACTGATAGATTAAAAGTCCTGACTATCATTTCCTTTCTCAGGGCTGAGCCCCGTGCGTGGGCTGACATGTATTACGAGACACAGGATCCTATATTGAATTCGCTAGATGAATTCCTGAAGGAGATGTCATCCCTTTATGATGATCCCTTCAAACAAAGCTCAGCTGAAGCATCAATCAGAGCTTTAAAGCAGAATAAACAACCCGTGGAGGACTATATCGCTCAGTTTAAAATCCATGCAAAGGATTCCCAATGGAATGAGCCATCCCTCAAGAATCATTTTCGTCTTGGCTTGTTTGATGACATAAAGGATGAGCTCTCCAGGATTGGCATACCCCCAACTCTGGAGGAGTTATATACCTTATCCATTACAATTGATAGGAGGATAAGGGAACGCCGTCATGAGAGGGCTGGATACTCAGTTTCCTCAAGGAAACCATCATCTACTGTTACACATAAAGAACAGGATCACGAGGTACCAATGGAGATCGGAGTGATCAAGGGACCTCTCAGCCAGCAAGAAAAAAACAGAAGACGCCTTCTCAGTCTCTGCATGTATTGCGCTGCCAGAGAGCATGACGTTAAGGCTTGCCCCTTACTGCAAAAACAAAAGGCTGGTAGGTCCAGTAAAATTAATCCCACTCGTTTGTTAAAAGATAAGAACAGCACTTATTTTTTTTTATCTCTCTCCTTACAGTGGCATCGACACAGGGTCAAAACTGAAGCCTTAATAGACACAGGAGCATGTGGTAACTTCGTTGACCTTGAATATGTAAGGGCCAATAAAATTCCTGTTGAAGCAAAATCTGTTCCTCTTTCTTTTAATGTAGTTGATGGTTCACCTCTCTCCTCAGGTCCTGTTAACCAACAGACTATACCTCTGCTTATGGTCACAGATACAGGCCATACTGAAACTATAACATTTAATGTCATTACCTCACCTATTTTTCCTATCATTTTAGGTATTTCCTGGCTGAAAATACACCAACCTACACTTCATTGGAAAGATTTTACTGTATCTCTTAATTCCACATACTGCACTAGTAATTGTTTCTCACCACATTACTTAGCATTGGTAACTGACCCCAAGCTTCCTCACTATTCCACCAACTTCACTGATGTATTTAGCAAGAAAGACGCAACATCTCTACCTCCCCACAGACCGTATGACTGCCCTATAGATTTACTCCCTGGCTCTAGTGTGCCATATGGACACATATTCCCATTGTCAAAACCTGAGTTAGACCATCTAAAAGAATATTTGCAGGAAAATCTGGAGAAGGGTTTTATTAGACCCTCCATATCACCAGCTGGTGCTGGTATATTCTTTGTTAAGAATAAAGATGGTTCACTCAGGCCTATCATTGACTATAGGGAACTTAACAAGAGAACAGTTAAAAACATATACCCATTGCCCTTAATTCCGGAATTAATTGAGAGGTTACGTGGTGCCCAGGTCTTCACCAAATTGGACCTGAGAGGGGCCTATAACCTCGTCAGAATCCGTGCCGGCGACGAATGGCTAACAGCATTTAGAACCCGATATGGGTTATTCGAGTATACTGTTATGCCATTCGGTCTCTGCAATGCGCCTGCTACATTTCAAAATTTTATCAACGATATATTCCGTGACATTTTGGACGTATTCATAGTAGTGTATCTAGATGATATTCTCATATTCTCACAAAGTTTGGACGAACACATACAACATGTTACCACAGTCCTGACCCGTTTACGTACACATAGTTTGTATGCCAAACTTGAAAAGTGTTTATTTCACGTTAATCAGGTATCTTTCTTGGGATACCATACAACCTCCACCGGTATTAAGATGGAGGAGACCAAAGTCTCTTGCATTAAAAACTGGCCTACCCCTAAAAATAAGAAGGACATTCAAAGATTCCTTGGCTTCGCCAATTTTTACCGCAAATTCATCCATAAGTTCGCCACATTGACTAAACCACTATCAGACCTAACTAGATTGCAAAACAAGTTCCTTTGGTCAGAGGTTACGGACACAGACAGCTCACCAACCACCATCTTCCCAAAGGAAAATATCTTGGCTTCTCTCACCATAAGTCCTCTTGACATTAGATCTTCGCAAGAAAGGGATTCCACAAAACCAACCGCCGTATTAGAACAGGCATCTGATGGTTTGTACTATCACAATTGATTACTATATATCCCAGCGGATCTACGCTCTACTATCCTAGAATCGATCCATGACTCTCCACTGGCTGGACATCTTGGTACCCATAAAACGTTGTCAATGCTCAAACGTTCTTTCTGGTGGCCTTCCATGGAACTTTATGTGAAACAATATATCTCCCAGTGTCACATTTGTACTAGTTCCAAACCTTCCCATCTGAAACCTGTTGGTTTGCTTCAACCCTATCCAGTACCAAGTATGCCATGGACTGATGTGTCTCTCGATTTCATTGTCGATCTCCCCAAATCATCATCACATACATGCATCATGGTCGTCGTAGATATGTTCTCCAAAATGGCACATTTATTCCAATTTCAGCAGTACCCACTGCAGAAACTACGGCTCAGATCTTCATCAGAGAGATCATCCGGCTCCATGGCATACCAACCAGTATCCTCACAGACAGGGGAACCCAGTTTACCTCGAGGTTCTGGAAAGAACTCTGTGTAGCTTTACGAATCAACCAAAAATTAACCACATCTTATCACCCACAATGTAACGGGCAAACGGAGAGAACAAACCAGTGGCTTGAACAATATCTCCGGTGTTACTGTTCTCAACAACAGGACACTTGGTACACTTTTCTTCCTCTCGCAGAATTTGCGTACAACAACACTCCGAATGCCTTGACTAAGTATAGCCCATTCTATATTAATAACGATGTGCACCCCAGAAGTCATATGCTTCCTAGGGTCCAATCCTCGTGTCCTGCAGTGAACGACACGGTAAATGATATATCAAGAGCCTTCACTACCATAAAAAACAACATTGAACATGCTCAAGCATCTTACAAACGTCAATATGATCTTCGCCATCGACAACAACCTAACTATCAGATTGGCCAAAAAGTCTGGTTGTCTACAAGGAATCTCAAGCTTCATCTACCATCCAAAAAACTTGCCAGACTTTTTGTTGGCCCATTCCAGATTGTGGCTCTACCTAATCCTGTCACGGTCACCCTGAAGCTACCAGACTCCTACAAAATCCATCCCACCTTCCATGTTTCCCTCATTAAGCCGTGTGTTTCATCGGTCACTCGTTGTCCCGAAAATGTCGCCGTTTCTGACTCTACTGATGAAACTGACTATGAGGTGCATAGCATAGTGGACTCTCGTCTCAGGAATGGTCGTCTTGAGTATTTGGTTCACTGGCTGGGTTATGATGCTTCGGAGGATTCTTGGGAGCCTGCTGCTAATGTCTCGGCTTCCCGATTGGTCTCACTGTTCCATCGTCATAACCCTGATAGGCCGGTGCCGTGAAACCTTGCAGTGGTTTCCTTGGGGGGGACTCTGTCAGGGTTACATTCCTCCTCTGTCCCTTTAAGGTTCACCTTTTCCTCTAGCCTAGCATTATTTAAACTCCTCCCCTTCCTTTCATCATTGCTAGGTTAATGGTTCATTGCTAGCAAGTGTAACCTGCACTTGCACAGAACACACCTTGCCTCTCTGCTAATTGTGCAGACACTTCCGGATCTAATCCTCACCTCCGGACCACGATCGGATCAACTGCAGCTGAAGCGGCTAAGCTGTCTCAACCAGCTTCTAAACACTGCAGCTCCTACCTTCTCTCACTGTGCTCTCTGTTGAGCGGCTGACATCATCACCTGTTGCCGAACACAGCTACCGCTCCTCTCCTCACTCAGGGATCAGGTCGTATACTGCTTGTTTAAAACCGCTTGCAGTGTAACTCTGAGTCATTGTATATGATAATCCTGACTGGAACTTGTTATAAGCTATACGCTCTCCACGCTACTGTGATCATATAATTGTGCTGTATCTGGAGATATCTCATAAGCTATACCGCTCTCCACGCTACTGAGTTAATATTATTGTGCTGTATCTGAATATATCTCACAAGCTATTCCACTCTCCACGCTACTGTATTCACATACTTAAGTTATATCTTACATCTTCTGCCCTCTTACTGATTACACATATTATTTAATATATATATATATGTGTGGCTGGTACCGTGAGCTACATTAATACACAAAGTTATTCACTTAGGCCATCCAGTGTCTAACTTTGTGTCACACACTGCAGCCACTATTACCTGTTACTGCTGTTTCAAACATTAGAGGTTTAAATACAATAAAAAGTATTCTGACAGCGGGGCATGCCTCAAAGAATTCTGCTCTTTTGCCTGTAAAAAAAAACATACAATACCCCCCCAACATTAGAATTCACCACCCTCATACCCCTAATCTAACCCAAACCCCCTTAAATAAACCTAACACTAAGCCCCTGAAGATCTCCCTACCTTATCTTCACCACGCTGGGTATCACCGATCCATCCAGAAGAGGCTCCAAAATCTTCATCCAAGCCCAAGCGGGGGCTGAAGAGGTCCATCATCGGGCTGAAGAGGTCCATCATCAGGCTGAAGAGGTCCATCATCCGGCTGAAGAGGTCCATCATCCGGCTGAAGAGGTCCATCATTGGGCTGAAGAGGTCCATCATCGGGCTGAAGTCTTGATCCAAGCGGGGGCTGAAGAGATCCATCATCCGGCTGAAGTCTTCTATCAAGCGGCATCTTCAATCTTCTTTCTTCTGGATCCATCTTCATCCCGCCGACGCGGAACATCCATCCTGGCCGACGACTTCCCGATGAATGGCGGTCCCTTTAAATTACATCATCCAAGATGGCATCCCTTGAATTCCGATTGGCTGATAGGATTCTATCAGCCAATCGGAATTAAGGTAGGAAAATTCTGATTGGCTGATGGAATCAGCCAATCAGATTCAAGTTCAATCCGATTGGCTGATCCAATCAGCCAATCAGATTGAGCTTGCATTCTATTGGCTGATCAAAACAGCTTTTCAATTTTTATTTTAGAATAGGGTAGGGCATTTTTTTATTTTGGGGGGCTTTGTTATTTTATTAAGAGGCTTAGAGTAGGTGTAATTAGCTTAAAATTGTAACATTTTTCTAATGTTTGTAAATTATTTCTTTATTTTATGTAAGGTTAGGATTTATTTTACAGGCAATTTTGTAATTATTTTAACTAGGTAGCTATTAAATAGTTATTAACTATTTAATAGCTATTGTACCTGGTTAAAATATATACAAAGTTACCTGTAAAATAAATATTAATCCTAAAATAGCAACAATATAATTATAATTTATATTGTAGCTATATTAGGGTTTATTTTACAGGTAAGTATTTAGCTTTAAGGAATAATTTATTTAATAAGAGTTAATTTATTTCGTTAGATAAAAATTATATTTAACTTAGAGGGGTGTTAGTGTTAGGGTTAGACTTAGCTTTAGGGGTTAATAAATTTATTAGAGTAGCTGTGAGGTCCGGTCGGCAGATTAGGGGTTAATATTTTAAGTTAGGTGTCGGTGATGTTAGGGAGGGCAGATTAGGGGTTAATATTATTTATTATAGGGTTATTGAGGCGGGAGTGAGGCGGATTAGGGGTTAATAACTTTATTATAGTAGCGGTGAGGTCCGGTCAGCAGATTAGGGGTTAATAATTGTAGGTAGGTGGCGGCGACGTTGGGGGCAGCAGATTAGGGGTACATAGGGATAACGTAGGTTGCGGCGGTGTGCGGTCGGCAGATTAGGGGTTAAAATTTTTTATTAGAGTGGCGGTGATGTGGAGGGGCCTCGGCTTAGGGGTGCATAGGTAGTTTATGGTTGTTAGTGTACTTTAGAGCACAGTAGTTAAGAGCTTTATGAACCGGCGTTAGCCCAGAAAGCTCTTAACTCCTGGCTTTTTTCTGCGGCTGGAGTCTTGTCGTTAGATTTCTAACGCTCACTTCAGCCAAGACTCTAAATACCAGCGTTAGAAAGATCCCATTGAAAAGATAGAATACGCAATTGACGTAAGGGGATCTGCGGTATGGAAAAGTCATGGCTGCAAAGTGAGCGTTAGACCCTTTCCTGGCTGACTCTAAATACCAGCGGGTGGCCAAAACCAGCGTTAGGAGTCCCTATTGCTGGTTTTGACGGCTAACGCAGAACTCTAAATCTAGGCGATAGGGTTTATTTTATAGTTAAGTATTTAATTTTAAATAGGAATTATTTAGGTAATTGTAGTAATTTTATTTAGATTTATTGTAATTATATTTGTTAGAGGGGTTAGGGTTAAGGTTAGGTTTAGGGGTTAATAACTTTATTTTAGTGGTGGCAATGTTGTGGGCGGCATATTAAGGGTTAATAAATGTAGTTAGGATGCGGCGACATTGGGGGCAGCAGATTAGGGGTTTATAGATATAATGTAGGGTTCGGCGATGTTGGGGGCAGCAGATTAGGGGTTAACAACTATAATGTATGTGGCAGCGGTGTCCGGAGCGGCAGATTAGGGGTTAATAATATAATGCAGGTGTCAGCGATGCCGGGGCAGCAGATTAGGGGTTAATAAGTGTAAGATTAGGGGTGTTTAGACTCAGGGTTCATGTTAGGGTGTTAGGTGTAGACATAAAAAGTATTTCCCCATAGGAATCAATGGGGCTGCATTAGGAGCTTTACGCTGCTTTTTTGCAGGTGTTATGTTTTTTTTTACCTGGCTCTCCCCCATTGAACCCTATGGGGAAATCGTGCACAAGCATGCTTTACCTTCTCACTGCTAACGTAAGCAGCGCTGGTATTGAGGTGAGATGAGGAGCTAAATTTTGCTCTTCGCTCACTTTTTTGCGGTTAACGCCGGGTTTCTAAAAACCCGTAATACCAGCGCTGTCTAAAAGTGAGCGGTGAACATAAACTGCTCGTTAGCACCGCACACCTGTTAACGCAAAACTCGTAATCTAGGTTTTAGTTTTTATTTTTATTTCACAGGTAAGTTTGTATTTATTTAAAGTAGGTAGACTAGTTAGTAAATAGTTATTAACTATTTACTAACTACCTAGTTAAAATAAATACAAAGTTACCTGTAAAATAAAACCTAACCTGCCTTACACTAAAAACTAACATTACAATAAAATAAATTAAATTATTAAAATAGAATTTTCTAAATTACAAAAAAACTAAACACTAAATTACAAAAAAGAAAAAAAAGAAATTATCAACAAAAAAAATTAATTACTCCTAATCTAATAGCCCTATCAAAATACCCCCCCCCCCCAAACAAAACCCTAGCCTACACTAAACTGCCAATGGCCCTTAAAAGTGCCTTTTGTGGGGCATTGCCCCAAAGAAATCAGCTCTTTTACCTGTAAACAAAATTACAAACACCCCCCAACAGTAAAAGCCACAACCCAACCAACCAACCCCCCCCAAATAAAAACAAACAGCCAAGAGAATGAGAGCTCAATCCTATTGGCTGATTGGATCAATAGGAATTAAAGGTGAAAAAATCCTATTGGCTAATCCAATCAGCCAATATAATTTTTTCACGTTTAATTCCTATTGGCTGATAGAAATCTTTCAGTCAATAGGAATTCAAGGGACACCATCTTTGATGACGTCACTTAAAGGGAACCATCAGTTTACGGCGGCGACCGTATGAAGTGGATGCTCCACGCCAGATGGATGAAGATAGAAGATGCAGTCTGGATGAAGACTTCTTTCCGCTTGGATGAGGACTTCGCTGGATGGATGAAGATCGAAGAGGCTTCCTGGATGAAGACTTCTTGGCGCTTGGATGAAGACTTCATCGGCTGGATGAGGATGGATGTCCGGACTTCGATAAATGTAAGTGGATCATCTGGGTTAGTGTTTTTTTAGATTAGGGTTTGGGCAATTCCTAAAAGAGCTGATTGCCTTTTTCAGGGCATCGCAAAAGAGCTAAATGCTCTTTTAAGGGCAATGTCCATCCAAATGTCTTTTTCAGGGCAATGGTTAACTTAGGTTTATTTAGATAGGTTTTTATATAATTGTTTGTTGGGGGGTTGTTTGTATTTTTTATTGCAATCTAAGGCCTAGATTTGGAGTTCGGCGGTAGATGGGTTGTTAACGCCACGCGTGTTTTATGTCTAACGCACGGCATTGTTTGACTCCGGTATTTAGAGTTCAAATAAGACCATCTAACGATGCTCTTAACGCGTGTATGTCACACGCGTAATCCTGCCCGCGTTAGACAGTCTCCCATAGAGATCAATGGGAAAGGCAAAAAATTGATTTTTTTCCCCTAACACTCGATCTCGCGAGAATACGCACAGCTCGGTCATATGACGCATACCACATCATGCACAACAATAACACGCCGCAAATGTCACAACAACAATTAATCAACAAAGCACACAAGCATTACACATTCACAAGCGAGGGAATTTGTAATAAAATTTTATACGGGGAATACGCATATACTTTAAGATGCGGAAAATCGCAAAATAACAACAAGGATTAAAAAAGATATACATACACTAGAAAAAAGATCGTATTCAATATCACTATATATTATGACAAACATACATATACAACACTTCACGAAGAACACACCATCGCAAATTCACATTTAAAAAGAATACTATTGGACAATGAAAGAGAAAACGACCACTATGACATCATCGCATTCTACACATTCCACAAATACCAACTCTAAATGAGCATGCGCAAATTCACACACTTAATACACATTGCAATAATATTAATTGCTAATAAAGCACACCTGAACACTATTTACAACGGAAATTGGTACATCATTAAACATTTACACAGGGTATATAAGCACCACACAAGCAGGGCTTCTTTGACTGTGTTGCTGGTGGGTCTTTGGAGATTGGAGGTTTAAGATTAGAGAGTGAGAATTTTTGAGAGTGAGTTAGTGTTAGCGTGAGAGAGTGAGTGAGTTAGTGGGAGTTAGTGGGAGTGGGAGAGAGTCTGTTAGTGGGAGCGTGAGTGAGTTAGTGGGAGTTATTAGTGAGAGTTGTTAGTGGGAGCGTAAGTTACTGGTAGTTAGTGAGAGTTAGTGGGAGTGTTTGTTAGTGAGAATTAGTAGTAGTGTGAGTTAGCGAGCGAGTGATTTTTCTGTACACTTAACACATTTACACGCAAACACATTCAATACATACATACACTTATCAATAACACTACATACACTCCATACCCCCTACCCCCTCATACTACACTCCATACCCCATTCCTTGTAGTCCCATTCCCTTTCATCCCATTTACTCTTATCCCATACCCCATACCCATCCCATACCCATCCCCTAGTTACATTTAGTTTACATATCCTCCTTTTAGTCTTCTTCTTCTTTTCGTTTATTTAAATACTCCTTACCCTCTTTGTTTTTTTACATCCCTCTCACACTTTAAGCACCTTTTTTGTCTTTTTAGTTCTTTATTTTGACCCTCTTTCATTTCATCACACTCACTTTTTGTTTGATTATTTGGGGTTTAGTTTAGGGAAGAGATGGAGGCCAGGCAGGGGACAGGTAGAGGGGGGAGTAGAGGGAGGGGGAGAGGAACAGGGCAGGAAGGGGGGCAGGAAGGGGGGCAGGAAGCGGAGGTGGAAGCGGTGGGTGGACCCAGCCACTTGGTTCAAGATGACCAAGTGGCTGGGCCCAGTGGCGGTCAGAGTAGGGCTTCACAGTCCGGGAAACAGAGGGCATCATCACAGGGGAAGGCCAAGGCGACTAGGGAGGCGAGGTTTACGATGGAGGAGAAGGAGGCCCTCGTAGAGGCCTATATGGCCAGGCATAGGAGGCTGCAGCACCAAAAGACAACCCCGACTGACAGGAGGAGGCTCTGGAATGAGATCAGGAATGCAGTCAATGCAGTGGGTGGCCGGAACCGAGATATGGATTCTATCAAACATCGCTACCGGGACTGTAAACTGGAACTCAAAAAAAAGTTAGGTCTGGAGGCACGACATGCCGCAGGAACCGGTGGCGGACCTGCCCTTGAGATCGAGTATTGCCGATGGGAGGAAATGTTGCGGCCCAGCATCTCCGAGGTGGAAGTAGTCGGTATCGGAGGAATTGATACCGGGAACCTGCCACTCTCATCTGACGGTAAGCTCATTGAACAATAATTTCACATACGAATGTATTTCAATGGACACTATACGCAAACATTTACTTTCATGATTGAGGTAGCGAATACAATTTGACAAAACATTCAAATGTACTTAAATTACCTAATTTGAATCCTTCTTGAGATATATTTTAATGAAGAAATAGCCATGCACACGGTGAAACAATCACAGGAGGCAGCTATATTCAGCTAACAATCAGCATCTTCTAAGCATATTTAGATATGCTTTTCAGCAAAGAATATCCAGAGAATTAAGCGAATTAGATAATAAAAGTACATTCGAAAGTTGATAAAAAATGTATGCTTCTAAATCATGAAAGATAAAACATTGGGTTTCATGTGTTAAGGATCCGATTAATGCTATAACGTTGTTTACACGCATTCAATTACTTTGCGGTTACATCAGTATCTAGGCTATAGGTTAGGTGTGCATTTAAACAGACTGAAAACAAACGCTAAAACATTCACATTGACCACAGATATCACAAACACGGTTTATGAAAAAGCTGAAATCGTATTGATTGTTTGTTAGGTTTCTAAGTGGATTAATGATTCTGCATTTGTAATTGTATCGTAAGCTAAGTCATTTAAAGCTTGATTTTCTAATATGCTAATATATACATTTTTCTTTTTTTTGTTTTTTTAATATACAGAGTCTGGGGAGGAGGCAGCACAGGAAACACAGCCTCATGCATCTCCCCGGGATGAGAGTGGTGGGGAGGAATTTCCACTTCGGAGGGAAGAGGCCCCCCGTGACGAAGAGCGCACGGGAGATGATCAAGAGGCCCCGGAAGCACAGGAGGATCCCGTGGAACCCGAGGCACCTCAAGAACCCGCACACCGCCGTGCACGGGCACCCCGCCGTGCACGGGTACAACAACAAGCCCAACAAGAGGAAATAGCGGAGGTGCGGGTTCTACTGGACTACATAGACCAGATGCGTACCTCCCGGATAGAAAATATCGAAGGACGCAACAGATTACTTGATGGCCAAAATCAAATTATTCAAGGACAAAATCAAATCATCACCATACTGAATCGAATTGAAGAAGGACAAACCAGAATATTTCAGCTTCACCAAGAAATGTTCACTTTTTTCCGGGAGGCGCATGCTGGTCTACCTCCTGGTCCGCCTCTTGTTGCTGGGCCTCTTGTTGCTGGGCCTCTTGCTGCTGGGCCATCTCCTCCTGCCGGCCCATCTACTCCTGCCGGCCCATCTACTCCTGCCGGCCCATCTACTCCTCCTGCCAGCCCATCTACTCCTCCTCATCCATCTACTCCTCCTCATCCATCTTCTCCTCCTCAGCCATCTTCTCCTCCTCATCCATCTTCTCCTCACCTTGGTCGTCCCAGTACTCTTCCTTCCACTCTTCCCACAACAGCTCCAAGGAGAACTCTTCGGAGTCGGCAGTTGCCTCTCCCAGAGCCTCAGCCCCGTGGGAAGAGGGGAAGGAAGAGGAAGTAAGTATTTTTTTCCATCTTTTCTGGTTATTTTAATTTAATGTGTAATGGATAGGTATGTGATGATGTGGTTTTCATACACTTGTGGACCACACTCTGTATATAATCGACTTCTATGGGACCGGGTCCATGGAGGGAGATTGTTTGCAGAGTGTGGGTTATAAGTGTGTGAAAACCACATCATCACATACCTATCCTTGTTCATGATATTGATTGGTTTCTGTGATGTGATGTCCAAACTGTTTCCCGAATCGCAAACAAAATTACCATTACAATTATCCATGATGGCATATTACTGTTTGAATGCCAATAACACAGCTTAAAGGGACAGTCAGAAAATTATTGATTACAAAGAAAACACTGTATTACGCATTATAAAGTTGGAAACAACAAAACATGGAGAAATACGTGTGACTTATGTGCTTACCCTTGTATCTCTGACTATGAAAAATGACCACTTATTTGTTGTTCAGACATAACAACATTTTAGATATCAATGATCAATACATGGTCAATAATATGCTGTATGAGCACAAGGTTTTACATATACAAATGCTATCCAAATGCCCTCTAGTGCTCAAATTGTATAATGATTACAAGCACTCTTCAAGATCGAAGAAATGAGCACACCAACCTCATAGGTTTAGCTAGCAAATTTAAATAAACACAGACAAATGTTCAATTGTTGAGAAACATTTGATATCATTGATATTACATAATTGACTTTTAGAATAATGCAAAACATTATTTGTTTTCGAAACTGTCCCTTTAACAACATTACATATGCTAACACATATTTGAAGCTTGTTGGTATATCTACATGTACTTTGTGAAAAAATAAATATTGAAATCACATTTATATTGACGTGTTAAATAAAGTCTATTTTCTTTAAGAGACATTATTGTGTTAATATTTTATTGTAAAGACATTTGTTTGAACAATGAATATGGTTTAAAGTCCTTTTAGGAGAGGGGGGGGGAAATATGCTAACAATAATATATTTGAAGATTAAACAATGTGGATCTCATACATGATACAAAAAACAACATTTGCATTCAAGGGACAGTATACTATATTTTTAACAGAACTGTATGTAATAGACACTACTACAAACAACAAGATTAACATATACTGATATCAATATTACAAAGCTTCAAACACTTGAAAATAAAATAGGGTTAGCTATATTTAAAATATAGATGAACCCCCATTACAACCGTAAAACAAGACAATACCCCATCATTAACATATGAAAAGACCCTTTACACAAACTGGAGAAAGCTGGAGATGGTACTCACATGAAACTCAGAGGCTTTGCGAGGAGTCTGAAAATTACTTACATTTTCGTAGAACAGAAGAAAAAATAAACGTATTGGTTAAACAATGGACTATCTAACTAGAGACAAAATCAAAGCTTTTGATTTATAATGTGAGTGTCTAATGAACCTTTAATAAAATATACAACGAAATTACATTTAGAAGAAGTCGGCATCATATATTTAGCATATGATAAATATAAATGCATATTGATTACTTTATTCAAACACAATAGCGCATATTTATTAATTAGATATCTTTAACATTAAACACAACAGTCATTTTTCAGAAAAAGGAACATTGTTGACAAACATATTAAACATGGACTATACAGATTTGCACTTGCCTCGAAATATCATATGCATGAAAACATTTTGCTTTCGTTCGTTTATTCAACCAGACATCCAGCAAAAGAGAATTTGTTGGTCTTTATCAGCTACGGGTCAACAATGTAACATGATGCAAATAATACATATTCGCAAGGTTTTTAAAATTGGCTGCAGTCACAAACGTTTTTAACGTGCACAAATATTGCGGGACTACGTAATCCAATCAGACGTTTTTTTACCTTTGCATGTGACGTCTTAACATGGCGCTTCCTTGATCACGTAAGAACGCCATCCAATGAAAGGCACATTCTTGATCACGTAAGAAGGCAAAAAAAAAGGCGCATCCTTGATCGCGTTAAAACGCCATCCAATGAAAGGCACATTATTGATCACGTAAGAACGCCCAAAAAAAAGGCGCATCCTTGATCGCGTTAAAACGCCATCCAATGAAAGGCACATTATTGATCACGTAAGAACGCCCAAAAAAAAAGGCGCATCCTTGATCGCGTTAAAACGCCATCCAATGAAAGGCACATTATTGATCACGTAAGAACGCCCAAAAAAAAAGGCGCATCCTTGATCGCGTCAAAACGCAATCCAATAAAAGGCACATTCTTGATCACGTAAGAACGTCAGTCAATACAAGGAATCATTGGACAGCCTGGCAGGTGACGTCTTAAGCAACATGGCGCATCCGAGATCGCAGAAAAACCGCAGACAATACAAGGACTCAGTGACATCTTGGCATATCACTAAGAAACGTATTTATATTTTCGGAACTAGTATGTGTCTAGATTGCTATCTAGGAATGTCACCAAATCATGATTCATCTTTTCGGACTTGACTGTCCCTTGAACTATAGCTATGGTGTATATCTTTAACATTTAAAAGATACATATGAGAAATACATATGCCATTGATGTTTTAAGATATGTTTGGATTGTTGTGGAATAACAATAGTTATACATGGATTGATTAAACGTGTCATTTATTCAAGTTTAATTATTGTCAGCCTACCTATAACCATATATGGGAGGATAAGTATTTTGTTAACATCTTTGTTAACAAATATTCATCATCTAAATTATTTGCATTACACACAGAGATTTATTTGGTTACACTTTTACAATTATATAGAATTGAAAATGAAATACATGTGCTGTCAACATTACAATAAGATTGTTTATTAATAAGATTATATGTCCTTGTTCATGTAAAAAGGACAAAAACGCTTTAGAAATGGAAATACATTCATTAACAATTGTGCTCACCATCACTTAAAGGGACATTATTTTGTTTTTAAAAAGAGCATACACATAGACAATACTATTTCAATAAAATGAACACTTTACAGGGATTATATCATTGTATCAATACTCAGATCATTTGGTAAAGGTGCATCAATTCATGCAGAGTTTCTAAATACACACATGGATCTGAACATTGAAATATACATATATACACAAATAACAATCTATATATACATATATAAAACAATTACTATGCTAATCATAATCAGGCAATGATAAAGCTAAGATAAAAATATATAAAGACAAATAATAAGATTACATTGGAGATGTTAATCTTAAAGTCATTTACTATTGTCTTACATATATGATTTTATTATTACAAATATATTTGGTAGGTCCCTTTAAGGATCAACAACATAAACTAGAGCTTTCAAAAAATAACATGAAGAATCAGGACAAAGATTCGTGAAATAAAATGTATTTTATTAGTATGTAAGAAAACATACACAACGTTTATAAATAATCTTGTAAAAATAAGGAATATATGAGCCATATGACAAGGTAACACAGTGCATCACAGTCCATGAAGAGAGTTGCCAAGGGCCAGCATAGCCCCATTGGAGACATATGACAAGGTAACACAGTGCATCACAGTCCATGAAGAGAGTTGCCAAGGGCCAGCATAGCCCCATTTGAGCCATATGACAAGGTAACACAGTGCATCACAGTCCATGAAGAGAGTCGCCAAGGGCCAGCATAGCCCCATTGGAGACATATGACAAGGTAACACAGTGCATCACAGTCCATGAAGAGAGTTGCCAAGGGCCAGCATAGCCCCATTTGAGACATATGACAAGGTAACACAGTGCATCACAGTCCATGAAGAGAGTTGCCAAGGGCCAGCATAGCCCCATTGGAGACATATGACAAGGTAACACAGTGCATCACAGTCCATGAAGAGAGTTGCCAAGGGCCAGCATAGCCCCATTTGAGACATATGACAAGGTAACACAGTGCATCACAGTCCATGAAGAGAGTTGCCAAGGGCCAGCATAGCCCCATTGGAGACATATGACAAGGTAACACAGTGCATCACAGTCCATGAAGAGAGTTGCCAAGGGCCAGCATAGCCCCATTTGAGCCATATGACAAGGTAACACAGTGCATCACAGTCCATGAAGAGAGTTGCCAAGGGCCAGCATAGCCCCATTGGAGACATATGACAAGGTAACACAGTGCATCACAGTCCATGAAGAGAGTTGCCAAGGGCCAGCATAGCCCCATTTGAGCCATATGACAAGGTAACACAGTGCATCACAGTCCATGAAGAGAGTTGCCAAGGGCCAGCATAGCCCCATTGGAGACATATGACAAGGTAACACAGTGCATCACAGTCCATGAAGAGAGTTGCCAAGGGCCAGCATAGCCCCATTGGAGACATATGACAAGGTAACACAGTGCATCACAGTCCATGAAGAGAGTTGCCAAGGGCCAGCATAGCCCCATTGGAGACATATGACAAGGTAAAAGAGTGCAACAGGCACAACAATAAACTTTTAAAAAGGCCAAATGGCAACAATAAAAAAACAAAATCAACATGTGGACGGAGGATTCTTATCTGCCACCATGGAGCATCTCCAGATCCTCCACTTACTGGTCATCCTCTTCATCGTCCTGTGCATGTCCAGCTCCAGATTCAGGCCTTGAACTTAATCTCATAATTGCACGCAGAGTCAAGTCCTGAACCCGGAGCTGGGCCTGCATGGTGTCGTTCATCCCTCTCAGGACAGCTGCGTTCCTCAACACGGCCTGCTCTACTCTTGCTATACTTTCTAGCATGAGCCATGCTGAGTCACAGCCTAAAAGAAAGAATACATTAAATATTAAGGATAATTACACAACAGACCAAAAAATTTTACAACATACATTGTCATCATAAAGACAAATAATTCTTTACATCAATTATTTTACATTTATTATTTACACATGAATTAGGTTATTCAGACAGACAGAAATCATTAAAGGGACATTTAACTCAAACATGTTGTCCCCTTTAATTGGTTTTAGATGATCCACTTATACAGCTTGAGTGTATCAAATCTTGTTAAAGGATTTACATTGTACTTACATTAGCAATTAAAAAATTAAAATTATACTGTGGTAGGCACACCTATCCTTAAACATTTTGGCATTGAGGACAAGCTGTGTAAACATAGCAACCTGAAGAAATTACATTCCCACTGGGTTAGACAAGAGATAATGTATCAACATTTGTACATAAATTGTTGGATCCAAGTAGTGGTGATTGGTATATGTAGTGATATCCAATTAAAGGGACACTGAACCTAAATATTTAATGGACTGATTCAGATAGAGCATGACATTACAAATCTTTAAAACTTACACATATTCATTAAATTTTTACATTCTCTAGCTAGATTTTGAATGCAAGAATGTTGCTTTTTATGGAAGCCAATATTTGTTTATCAACTTTGTTTGTCCCTGCTGGTTGATGGATACATTCATCCAACAATAAAGAAATGATGGCCAGAATTATTTTATTGTTTAAACTAATTATAGGAATTTCTTTGTTTCAAAAAAAATATCAAGAGAATGAAGAATAATTCATAAGAGTAGTAAATTATAAATTTGATTAACATTGCATGCTGGATTGGAATCACAATTTACAAAATTTAACTTCACTGTACATTTAAGTATCTTATAACGTGTATTTTGAATGATACTTACAGCTGTGCCTGGGAAGGACAATCCGACACCCAGGACAATGAAGGTTGAGACAGGGGGGAGGGATGGGATTGGCTTGGGGAGGGATGGGAGTGGCTTGGGGAGGGATGTTAATGGCTTGGGGAGGGGTGAGCTGCCGCTCCGGGGTAGGCCGTACAGCTGGGGAGTGGGGAGTTTGGGTCTGGGCAGCTGTACGGGCCATAATACGGGGAGAGCGGCGAAGGGGGGTGTAGGTGCGTTTTTTGGGAGGGACAGGATATGAACTATGGGAAGGGCCGGCAGTGGTCTGGTCATGGTCAGGAGTCTAGTCATGGGCAGGGGTCTGGGTCTGTGCAGGGGTCTGGCCATGGTCAGGGGTCTGTGCATGGGGAGGGGTCTGTGACTGGGCAGGGGCGGAAACCAGATGACCAGAAGTGGTGGATCCATCTGAAAATTTAAAGAAAATATATTAACATCTCATACATCCTGACATCAAATCAACGCATTTCAAATTGATTATGTTTTCAATATACTTCGAAGTGTGTTTGAATTTGTAAAAAATTCTGAAATTAGGATATGGTATGTATATAGGCACTCAGATGAATATCAATGACTGTCTGTACAATTATAACATTATTATTGTGTTTTGGCCTGGAATATGCATGTGACATAATGATGTCATGAATTTTACATATTTTCTATTAAATATATTTCATGCTGCCTGATATAGAAAGGGGGCAGTAGTGTATTTGAACAGACAAATAATATTCCTTTTTAAAGTGCAAAAGATGTAGACTTTGAATGTCTTCAATTAAATTATTTCAAATAAACAAACATGTTGGAAACATGATAGATATATTTCACATACCATTAGACTCCAAGGCAGCCTCTTCCTCCTCCGTCCCACATGTTAAATCAATCTCTGTAAAACATAACATGTTGTGTACACGTTAACAACAGATATTATAACATATGTTACTGTTGGTCAAAGACACACATCAATGTTGCATTAAAGATATACACACCCAAAGTTATGATTTACATCATTTTGATGGAGCATACAAATTACATTATATTTGTTATTCTCAATGATTCATATTTTCGATGTATTGTTTGGATTAATGTAAAAATCATAAAAGCATATTACATAGAACATTTAAGATTTCTCATGTGTGTATCACTTGATGACTGTTGTAAAAAAAGAACATGGAAACAAACATATGTTATACATCTTCTGAATAACAAATGTGGAGACTAATAAAGTTGAAATTATTAATCGTTCAATATTAAAAGAAAATTAATATATAATCAGAAGAGACAATCTTATTTATTTTTCTAATGTTATGCTTCATCAGAATCATGATCATAATATTGATTAGCAATACACCTTCAATTACATATAAATGAGTCAATGGACTTACCAGGAGACCGCAAAGGCGGCTCTATGTCACTGCTGGATTCCTGTGGGCTCACCACACCAACTCTCTCTATGAATGATATAGATATATATTATGAAACACATTTGGGATATCACTAAATCACATCTGTCTCGAATTTTACCATTAATCAACTTTAAAATGTGAAGAATAGAGCAGTCATTACACCAGAAAATGCTTGATTGAATCAAGGGGATTCTGTTAAATATTCTGTATTGAACATATGTTTAATGTCAGACTATATTAGACATCAAAATCATCTCATACGATGCTATTGCATATCTAAATATACCCATTGATCAATGTTCTTAACCCTTTAAGGACACAGCTTTCAGTTTGCTCAATTGTTTTATGACGGAATAATTCCGTCATATGTCCTTAAGAGGTTAAAAGAATACACACAAACCACATTTTGAAGAGCATCTGTTGACAAATCTAAACAAACACATATGTCACATCGAGCCATTTGTGCAATGTACAGTAATCTTGTTTAGCACAACACATATTTATCACAATACAAAACAAAATTGATTATTACAAATATGTAATCATGGTGCTGTTAGAGTATGCAGATATCTATAAAGTAACTCCAACAGAGAATATGTGAATTATATATCAATATTGTTTAATCAAAAGAATGTAAAGATGAATGAATCTATTTTGTCTTAAAGGGACACTGACATGATTAATTTAAATCATTGATTTCTATGTTCAAACTGTTCAAAATGATTTAACATTGACTCCTATTATAATTAGAATGTTGCTAGATTTTAATCTTAAAGGCAGATAAGCAATATTGGATTCAATAAATATTGTTTGTTGAAGGTATCCACCAATCATCAATAAAAACCCAGGTTGGTCAACCAAAATTTAGATGCACATAAACGTACTTTCTTGATTTTAAAATACATTTAGCAATAGAATATGTCACATATGATGATAGTATTATATTTTTATGTTTATTAATATTGCATACTGTATCTGAATGACTACATTAATAATTGTAGCTCAGTATCCCTTTAATCTAAAATTAAATTGATTCGACAATGTTGTTGTTAATGAATTATCTACTCCATATGTTGATGTAATGAATGGTATTGAGCATGCAATTCAAATCTAATATGTTATTTAAGGATATCCGAAGATTTATTTAATTTTCATCTATTAAAGAGACATTACATATAAATATTGAACAATGTGGATTTAGTATGTAATGTTCTGTCCATGTTTCTAAGACAAATGTCAATTAAAAAGAGACATACCATACTGTGACAAGCCCTGGCTTGAGGATCCAGCAGCCACATCCATATCTGTAATATATTAAATGAGGATTGCATATCATTAATACTAATCATGCCATGTTTAAAAACTTTACATTATTAACAAATCAATTTAAAAATATTAATCCTTTGGTAGTCCCATGAGTTAATTGTTTCCTCAATTAAATTAATGATAAATATATCCTGGACTCTTATTTTCAATCAGTTGTGTTGTTTACTGTATCTTTAATAATTTCTGGTTGTTATTTCATAATCATCAATTGATGGCCATATGTTATAATTTATTTGTATTCTTCGTTTTTTATTAGCTATAATATTGAAAATAAGAATACTGTATTCTTCAATAATATAAGAATTCACATTTAATTTTGACCAACATGTATAAAGCAATGCCACTTACAGCAAAGCCATGTTAACGTGGATGAGAAATTCCATTTTCGCGATCATTGCGCAATGATTCCAAGCGGAATTACGCATCCGTAATTTGAACAACATGTATAAAGCAATGCCACTTACAGCAAAGCCATGTTAACGTGGATGAGAAATTACATTTTCGCGATCATTGCGCAATGATTCCAAGCGGAATTACGCATCCGTCATTTGAACAACATGTATAAAGCAATGCCACTTACAGCAAAGCCATGTTAACGTGGATGAGAAATTACATTTTCGCGATCATTGCGCAATGATTCCAAGTGGAATTACGCATCCGTCATTTGAACAACATGTATAAAGCAATGCCACTTACAGCAAAGCCATGTTAACGTGGATGAGAAATTACATTTCCGCTCTGTGACGCATATTCTGTAGAGCGCAAGAAACATCATTCCTATTTCATGTGTCACTAATCTAAAATCAGATATCTAAACATCATATGTAGTGTATGTTGTGAGATCTGTATAGGTTTAGTATCTGACTATATACACATTTTTTGATTATAAAAAAATAAATAAGATATTATATGAAGTTGGATAATTACCTGGTTCAGATTCTCTATCTCCTCCCAGGCCACCGGACGGAGAAACATCTGCCCTGTCCCCCGCGTCAGGACTTTCAGATCCCGCAGCTGGGAGGGAAGAAGAGGAGGCCGAGGATGGCGAGGATCGAAATCTTTTGGGGACCCGGAGATTGAGGAGCTCGCATAAAGTCACCTCATAAGGGAGTAGGTACAGTTTCCGCGGGGCCTTTCTTTGGCCCCCTCTTTTACGGGCTTGTACCCAGTCCCTTATGAGGTTGACTTTTTTGGATAAATGCAACCTCATATCTCCGAATCTCCTCATGATCTGATCCTGGGTCCTCTGGACGTCACACACCAATCTAACCGCATTGGTGGTAGACTCCCAGAGGGCCTTCTTAACAGGCGCATCTGTCGAGCTCCTCTTGTTCCCAAACAGCTGGGGATAAAAGTCCTTGACGGCGTGGACCAGTGCAGCACTCTCCTCCTTGGTGAACCTGGGAGCTGACATGCCTGCTCGGTTGGCTACTAAATATATTATAATAATATTAATATATAACACTGCCTGCAGGCATTAGAGAACTGACAAAGATGGCAACGTGTAATGGACTTTTATATGTTGAAGTAAACATGAGATGCACCATGGGACAAGTTATCTGTACATCTGATTGGATAAAAGTTTGAAATATTGTTAGAATGTCTGTGAGACCATCCTGACTCAAGTTGTGTTTGTGTGATGAACTCTGATTGGCCGTTCCTTAATGTTTCATATCTTAGTAACTTCCTTACACATACCTCATGGTGGTGCTGTAACTTCATTTTTCATGTAGACTTATTTGTAACTCATGGGCCTGTCATGCGGATATGTGTGACGCAGATTTAATATCAGTGATCCGTTAAATATTAATGATTAAATACTCTTTAAAATCTAATACTGTCACATTATTAAATGTTGTCCACATTTCTCGGTTTAATAACGGTCTGTTTCTTTAATACAAATACACATTTAATATTGTATGTCTTTATTGTTCTTTAAATAAATTTATTAACTTATTGTGAAGTATTGACATTGCTCTATTAAATGTATTTATAATGCACATTGATTGTGTGCTATTGCGTGAAATTAGACTCTAATGTTTAAAGATGAAAATATGGTGTTTCAAGATGCGTTTCCCACGCAATATTTCTTAATGTTCAAATTCCGGTTAGAATGTCAGTAAATTTGAGAATCTGTTTATAAATGTTAAACTACAGGTTTGTTATTAGCAAATAAACCTCGAGCTTGTATTTCTCTGAAGTGCTCATATATGTTATTGTGCAATGGCGTCTTTAGTTTTAAATAGACATTACAAACAAACAATGGTATCAAATGATCTGTAGAGATAGAAGATTGTTTAGACTTTAAAATGTAAATAAATTTCTCTTAGTATTTATATATCCTCAACAGAAGAAATTTAAATGCACATGGTTGACCCAATCACATAAGGCATCTCTGTGCATCCACCAATCTTCATCTACTGAGCCGATCTCGATATGCTTTTCAAGCAAAGTTTGTCAAGATAGGAAGATAAGTAAATACACTATTTAAAGCTCTTAAAGGGACACTGTCCAAACAAATTTAGCATTGGTGATTGAGCATGAAATGTTAATCAACTTTATTATTTAATCCGATTATCAAATGTTAACAGTTATCTTGTTATGTTTCTTTGCAAATCAATAATGATATTTTATATTACGGACAATTGTTTAAAAAAAACCTGGGTTGTCCTTGACGATTATTGGATCAATTATTCCAAACAAAACAAGCAAGTTCTGTCCAGAGTACTGAAGCAAATAAATTAGCTATTTAATGCCTTATTTTTAAAGTAATGATAGCAATATCACAAGGAGCATTCATAATATGAGACAAGTTTTAAAGTTGATTAAAATAGTATACTCATTCAGAATGTATAAATCATTATTTTTTTAACTGTCTACCTTTAAGTATATTTTGAGTTCATGTCCCTTTAAAGAAACATTTCACAATAATGCTTAAAATATCATAAACCTAGGCACCTTCCTTTTGCTAAATTAGTCTAACATATGAGTAAAGCAAATTTAGATTAACTTCTATATTGTTTTACACACTGACTGAAATATTTTTATTAAAGGAGGTATTTTGGAGCCTTCAGCTTAGAGGGACATTAAGCTATATGTTATGTATGCATTTTGTATAATATTCTTATATTTGACCAACTTAATATGTTTTGTTATTCAATCATTATATTGTAATTATATATATATATTCTTGGATTAAATACATCTCTACATAGGCTATTTTGATGCTGATTGTTTTTTGCATATAGATGCCTTATGTAATTGACTAAGATATGTGCATTGCTGTATTTTTTGAAAAGTATATTTAAAGACTGAATGTAATTCTATAGTACTTTCTAAATATGTTGAAATTCTTGTATGATATTTTTAAAAATCTATACACAATATACTTTGTGAATGTCCCTTTAAGGACCCAAACATTTTGAATTTTGATTTAACATTGACAAAATAAACTAAAGGGGAATTAAAATTCTATATAGATATTTGATGTCTAACCCAAGAGGTAATATTTTAAAATATACATGATATTACTAAGTATAGTTAAATGACTCCACTAGAAAATTACATAGATTAATCTGGCATCCAATAACTAGCTTGTGAAAAATATCAACTTAAATGACCTACCATTTATAAATGTAAAAATTAAAATTATTTTGAAAATAATGTTTTGAGATACCTATGGAAGATACAAGATCTTATAAAATTAATTTTACATTCAACAACACTGTCACTTTAATGTAATTGAACCACTTCACCTTCTTAAAAGTTAAAATAAAAAACTTTTTACTACATATCCAAAATTAATTTAATATCTACATTTTCTAAAGAAAAACATCGAAGGATCTCACTCCCCAATTAATGTTCTAAAAGATATTTTAATGTAATATTCTCGGAATCAGTTGATTTTATAATATTAATGCATTATTTGATCTTATGCATGTGCTTGTCAAATAGCCAACTACCAGTAAAGGGAGTCCAACTTTTATTTATTGCCAGATTATATTGATATTTAGTAGAATCTGTTCAAAAGAATGTATTTAATTATAAAATGTTTATTATTAACATGTAAAAATAAAAAAGAATACGTTTATCTAAAAACTAAAAATATTCCTTGAAGTCATCAGATGCCAATCTGAAATGACAAATAAAAAAATGGAACAAAGTTAATACACACGTTGTCAAATATTCATAAAATACATTTAAAATCATCTTGTGTCTATGCTCTAACTTTGTTCAACATTTTTTAAAGATAATTATTAAATTGATTTAAAAGAAATGAAATACATACACCATTATATTGTTGAATCAAAATTCTATTTAAATATCCAAATTTCAAATTATACATAATAATGTATATCACATTTCAACAATATATGTATGCTGAACATAAATGTAATATTTCATGTCCATTCAAATACCTCTATATCAACTATAATATGTATTCCTTTTTCGGATTGTGATCCCTAAATATCTAATGATTAAATAAGTATGACTAATGTATGTAAGCTAACAATAATCAACATTCTTCATGTGATTCTTAACTAGCATGCATTGGTACACCAACCTGGACAATGCATGGTCTTTGAAAGTCAATTCAGGGGTAAACAGTTGATCTTCAATAGGTGTCTTATTCATCAGTTCATTAAATAGAGGACTGGGAAATACCATATAAAAAAGTAAAATCATCTAAGTGTCTCCAATAGGATGTCTCCACAGCCTTATTCTATCAAATAGTTTGCACTTACCATGTGAACATGTCTTTGTATGGTTTTCAAGGTCAGCATAATTGAAAGATAATGCCAGACATGATCCCATTGGTATACTTCAATTTCAATCTTGGCTTTTTCCCCCACTGTCAGTCTGGACAATCTTCACTGTCAGGCTTCTAATATTTCCCTTTCAGTCTTTAGATTAAGTCATCTCCCTAATGGAAGAAATATTTTAAAGAAAATTCATACAAGTGTGTGAATCAGTTCTGTACCCCTCTCCCACCCCCAATTTCATACTAAATTTCTGTCACTAGCTTACTAAGCCTGTGTATCAACCTGTGTTATTTTCTATCAAGTGTGAAGATGAGTCATATTGAGCAGAACAAACCTCTAATGTGTGACATTGAACCATAGTCATTCTAGAGGATCCCTTTCTGAGTATGTACATTTTAAGTAATGTGTAAACTAAATTCTATTTTTGAAAATGTATGCCATATGATGTATTTGTGTACAATTCATGCCAGCAACAGTCCATACATTTCTACTTACCATCTGATGTCCTCTTTAAAAACCAGGTGGCAAAGACTCGCTACAGGACCCAATGCCCAGAGCATCACCTATATGAATAAATTAAAAAAAAAAATTAAAATTTGATCAATACTAACATATTTGCACAATTCTCTACTTGTCATTTCCCTAGAGTTCACATCTATTGACAATACTCCAGTCTAACTTCTATTCTTTACCGTCTAAAGTGGCGGTTGATGACGTCTGCTCTGACATCAAGTCCCTCGTCCTGGAATTCCCCCTCTAGAACAGGATCATCCTCCTCATCTCTGAGGAGGTCTCTGTGCATTATTATGCAGGACGCTACAGGCTACAACGATCTTAGCCATCTTCTTTGGGTTGTACTGGAGTGCTCCTCCAGAACGGTCCAGGCACCTGAATCTCATCTTCAGGAGCCCGAACATCCTTTCAACCACCGCCCTGGTTCTCTTATGAGCCCTATTGTAGCGCTCCTCAGACACATCAGTCGGGCTACGCAAGGGGGTAATGAGCCAAGGCCGGCTCATGTACCCAGAATCACCTATAAATTATGAACAGAACATAATTCAAACAGAATCCTTAAAATAGTATATTGTTTTAGAAATAATTTTTTTTACACGATAATCCGTATTAAAATTTTTCTGAAACATCCAAAAAAAAGTTGTATATTATTCTGTATCTTGCCATTTCAGCTAAGACATGCTACATATGCGTATTTCTCCTAAACCAAACCTTGTGTAAAATGCTAACTACATGGTTACATTGCATTCTCTATCTGAGCACTTAAGGTAAGACATGCTATATATCTGCATTGAACTAGAACTACACATTAGCGGAAAGAGACAATGACAGGGTTAAATTGCATGAGATAATATATTCACATTTCAGCTAAGACATGCTACATATGCGTATTTCTCCTAAACCAAACCTTGTGTAAAATGCTAACTACATGGTTACATTGCATTCTCTATCTGAGCACTTAAGGTAAGACATGCTACATATCTGCATTGAACTAAAACTACACATTAGCGGAAAGAGACAATGACAGGGTTAAATTGCATGAGATAATATATTCACATTTCAGCTAAGACATGCTACATATGCGTATTTCTCCTAAACCAAACCTTGTGTAAAATGCTAACTACATGGTTACATTGCATTCTCTATCTGAGCACTTAAGGTAAGACATGCTACATATCTGCATTGAACTAAAACTACACATTAGCGGAAAGAGACAATGACAGGGTTAAATTGCATGAGATAATATATTCACATTTCAGCTAAGACATGCTACATATGCGTATTTATCCAAAAATAAAATAGTGTTAAATGCTAAATACATGGTTATATTGCATTCTCTATCTGAGCACTTAAGGTAAGACATGCTACATATCTGCATTTAAATAAAAGTAAACATTAGCGTCGGTAAATAACAAATGGTTAAATTGCATCCTATAGATGAACATGACGCTAACATTTTAAGATTACAGGGGCAATTGTCAAACTAATTAAACATGTTGTGCACAAATACTCACCAACGAGATAACCAGGGGGCATTTGTCTTTCCTCAAACTGTCTCCACAGGGACGACAGAGAGAGGATGCGGGCATCATGACAAGCCCCTCCAAAATTCGCATACACATGCATAATCCTCATCCGTGCGTCACAAACATACTGCACGTTGAGGCTATGAAAATGTTTGCGATTTCTGAAGGGCAAGTCATCAATTGGAGCACGCAGCGCAATGTGGGTACAATCAATGGCTCCCAAGACATTGGGCAATTGAGCAATATCAAAGAATTCCCGCTTCAGGCGCCTCCAATCACCATCATTTTGTGGGAATCCTATGTATTGCTTACTGATACGTACCATGGCGTCCAGAAAGTTATCAAACACCACAGAGAATGTACCTTGAGCCAGGCCATGCATGTACAGTTCTCCGGATTGAAAACTCCCGGAAGCCAGGACGTATAGACAGCTTAGCATCTTACTCATGGGGGGAACAGAAGTCCTTATTTGTATACGTGGCTCCAAATGAGGTTTAAGAAGCTTGTAAAGGCCAATGAGCTGTTCGCGATCGAGCCGATACTTATCAAAAACCTCAAAGTCGCTCATGTTTTCCAAGGTGGGTCTCACCCTGTAGACAGGAGGACCTCGAACCAGACGACCCCTTTGTCTCAGTCTGAGCCGCCGAGGCTGCCTGATTCGACCAACAGCTAGTTCGCCAATAGCAGCACCAGCAGCGTCTACCATGTCATCGTCATCCATCTTTCAAAACAGCGTAACAAGGTAAGCACTTGATCTGATGTGGATCACAAGTGATGCATTGGCCATGTTGTTTGTGGGATTTATAGTACGATTAGTCCAATGGTAGTGAGTTTGTAATGATTGCTGATTGTATTCACCTGTTTGTATGTGAGCGGCGCGAATGCTTTCAAAGTGGGCGTTTAATTTTTTTTGGCTGAAATGTTTTTTCCCCCCAATGAATCTCAATGTGAAAGTGTCAAATATCACACATACAGTGCATGTTTGCAATGTTTGTTCATATGCGTAATCAATATTTCTTAAACGCGATGTTATAGTAACAAGCACACGTCCAGGCTAACATGAATGAAAGTGCATAGTTGTGTATAATGTGCATCGAATGTGATCGATCAATGTTGCTGCAATATTGTTTGTAAACGATAAAGTAACATCTGCCATCTGTAGTATTGTATATATAAGTGATTTCCGAGCTGTCAATATTGTATGCGTCCCTTTAAAATCGCAATAATAATTCCGAACTTCCCGTCTGCCATCTGTAGTATTGTATATATAAGTGATTGCCGAGCTGTCAATATTGTATGCGTCCCATTCAAATCGCCATGAAAAATCTGAACTTCCGGCTGTCATCTGTAGTATTGTATATATAAGTGATTGCTGAGCTGTCAATATTGTATGTGTCCCTTTAAAATCGCAATAATAATTCCGAACTTCCCGTCTGCCATCTGTAATATTGTATATATAAGTGATTGCCGAGCTGTCAATATTGTATGCGTCCCTTTAAAATCGCAATAATAATTCCGAACTTCCCGTCTGCCATCTGTAGTATTGTATATATAAGTGATTGCCGAGCTGTCAATATTGTATGCGTCCCTTTCAAATCGCACTAATACTGAATAACTTCCGGCTGCCATCTGTAGTATTGTATATATATAAGTGATTGCCGAGCTGTCAATATTGTATGCGTCCCTTTAAAATCGCAATAATAATTCCGAACTTCCCGTCTGACATCTGTAGTATTGTATATATAAGTGATTGCCGAGATGTAAATATTGTATGCGTCCCTTTCAAATCGCACTAATACTGAATAACTTCCGGCTGTCATCTGTAGTATTGTATATATAAGTGATTGCCGAGATGTCAATATTGTATGCGTCCCATTCAAATGGCACTAATGCTGAATAACTTCCGGCTGTCATCTGTAGTATTATATATATAAGTGATTTGCGATCTGACAATATTTATTAATTGTCCCATTGAAATTTCCCTAATAATGCTGTTCCAAACTGTTGTTTACGTATATGTTGTATTGTAGTATTGAGTGTTAAAGTTCCGAAAGGGGCGGTACAGTGGTGAATCTGTGATGTGTATGGTTGAATCTTGTAATGACGTCATGATATTATTAACCTGCCTATGTAGTTCTGAAATCCTCATTGTGTTGTTGTATTTGACTACATTGTTATTGTGTGCTGAATAAAATCTAAATGTGTGCTTTGTGGTTGCGTGATGGGTGATGCGTGTTATGTACATATACGTATATATTGTGATTGTGTCCCACATATGCTGACTTCTATATAGCGGTGTGGCATTGTTGTTCCTTCCCATAAAGTGACATCTGTAATCTTGTGTAATGATGTTCTTCTTGTACGTAATTCCTAATGGTTTATTGTGATGGAATCATGATGTTAAAAGTACAGTAAAATCCATATGTTCTGTTTTGTGATTCCTCGAGAGAATGTAATGTGTTTTTCCCCCATCATTTGAATGCACATGTATGAGTGAATGTTAAAAGTAATATATGTGCATCCATGAGTGATCATGTGTTAAGCCTATGTAGATATGCAGTTGCTGCAAGCATATGAGTTGAATAACAGAAATGCAATAATAAAGGTAAATGAGAGGTGTTTCCCATTGTGTACTGTTTGTGAATCAAGAAATGTTTAGTGAATTTTATTTTAATTTTAAATGTAATTTTATTTAAATAATAATGTGTTACTAGTGATGTTGATTTGTAGTTGATGTAATCTAAAAGTGTGAAACAATTTTATGGTGTTGTGAATATTCAATAATTAAAAAACATAAATCCACCATAGTCATTTCTTGATCTATTTATCATCGCTATGTCTAACGCATAAAATCATGTATTTTCTAGCGCTGGTATTTGGAGTTTTTCAGTCTACGCTATTTGCGTGCGTTAGGGAAATGAGGGTTTCGCGTGCACGAGCACGTCTTCCCAATAGAAGTCAATGGAGGCTCAAAAGATTTCCAATTTTTTTTTTCTAAGACTGGTTTTCCTCGTAAAGTGAGTGACGTCATGAGCTTGTGTGAAAAAGTAACTAAATCGTGTTCTTTTTGTGATAAATAAATATTTTGTGTATGTCATGTGGTGTATATTGTTTGTATGCATCGATGAGTGTATGTTTGTGATAATGTTATTAGTTAGATGTAGGTATACGAGGGTCTTTTCCCGTGTGTCAATGTAAGTCAATGGGAAAATGGATTTGTGTTGTTTTTTTTCTAACACCCGAGATCTCGCAACTTTAATCCTTTGTATTTTGCTGAAAAATTATTAAATATGAAAAATAAACATAGTGTAGTGTTTGTATGAGTGTAAGTGTACTTTGTGTAATATTTGTTTTGTGATTTGTGGATGTTTTTTTTGTCGGTATATGTTTACTACTGGGTCTGAGGTGTCGGTAGAAATTTGAGCGTTAGGTGATTTTGGAGTGGCGGTAAATAAACTCTAAATACCGGAGTCCGTAAGAAACCCGCGTTAGGGGCCTCTAACGCTGGTTTTCACGGCTAACGCCAAACTCCAAATCTAGGCCTATAAGAGCTGTTATCTTTGGGGCAATGGAAGGGATTCGGAGACCAGAAACTAGTATTATTAATGTACGCGGATGATGTACTCCTATGTCTGAGTAATATTGAACAAAGTCTTTCTTTGTTATTAGAATCGATTGAACTATTCGGCTCAATTTTGGGATATAAAATTAATCTTGCCAAATCCAAATTACTATGGCTTAATAAGAAAGAGCAATACGTCGGACACTGATTTACCGAAACTTCTCAGATAACCTATCTTGGTATTAAACTAAGTGCAAATACAGATGACTGGTATAAATTTTGGTAAATGTTTTCTAGAATGTAAAAAAAGATGGAAGGATTGAAAAATCTACCTATTTCGCTAACAGCTAGGGTTATTCTCATAAAAACCATTCTTTTTCCCAAATTATTTTAACTCATGCAAAATATCCCAATTCCCATTCATAATATAGATATAAGCAATTATAATAAGGCATGTTCCAATTTAATTTGGAAGGGTGCCAGAGCGCCTATTTCGGTTTCGCGTCTTATGTGTAATAAAGAAGCGGCAGGCCTTTCTCTTCCTAATCTACAACTTTATAGTTTGGCAGCACGGGTAAAAGTTGCGGTTGATTGGCTAACTGAACGAGAACAGGTCTCGGCAGTATTTTGGGAAACCGCCCTGGTAGCTCCATTCCGTCTGGATGCTATTCTACAATGTCCAATGACTGCGCTTCCATCAACACTGTTTGCTCTCAGAACATATAGATATATTATTCTAGCATGGCAAAAATGTTGCGTCCTTGCAGGGTGTTCGCCCTATGTCTTAAAATACCTACCTATCACAGGGAATCCGAATTTTGCGCCAGGATTGTCAGACAAAGTTTTTAGGGTATGGTCCTCTAAGGGTATGGTATTTGTTGCTCAAATGCTAGATTCAGATCTTGTTCCATTAACCTTTACTGAATTAATCCATCTATTTGGGCTTGAGAATAAAGATTTTTATGCGTATTTGCAGTTAAGGCATTTTATACTCGAGCTAAAGCAAAGCTATGGAATAGAGTGGGCTCTTTTGGAGCTTCAAACTAAAATTAATAATTTTCAAGGTGACTTTTACTCTATAGCTCCTTTTTATAGCCTTCTAAGTCAGGGGCCGTCGGCTGCACAAATAGAGTTTATAGCTGGGAAATGGAGCAAGTCTTTCCCTGAGATAAATACCCAGGTTATCGAGAACACTTTTAAAATAACTGGACAAAGCTGGGTCTTGACTACCTGGAGAGAGTCACAGATTAAGTTATCTTTTATGATTTATTTCACCCTGGCTAGATTGGCTAGTTGGTATAGGGCGAAGATTGTATGCCCTAAATGTTCTTCCTCTAGGGCAGACCTTTTACATTGTTTTTGGACCTGTCCAAAGATTGGTAAATTCTGGCTTAAGGTAGTACATTGGATGCAGACTACTCTCAAATTAGATTATCCTCTACAGCCGATGGAAATATTTTTCTTAGTAAAACCGCAGACAACTCTCCGAAACCTTAAATTAATTCATTTGATCACATTTCTAGGCCGTAATATGTTATTGAGAGCGTGGAAAGCGAAAACAGCCCCTAGTTTAAAAGTGCTTAAAAATTATTTGATTGCTTATTATACATACGAACAATGGAATTTACAAGACTCTACGGAGGTGAAGTTAGCACTGTTTTTTAATCAATGGAAAACATTTATTTTGTCATTCCCAGTGGAAACTCAAATCAGGTTGGTTAAACCTTTCAGGGATACTGCATATGTGCAATTACAAGTATTGGCCGGTCATTTCCCCAGTATATGGTGTAATAGTTGGGTGCCGGGAGGGGATTAGAGTATGGATAAGATATGGTCAGAGGGGAGGGTTGGGGGTTAGAGATTTTTGTTCTTGTTTCGTCCATTTTTTTTTTTTTGTTTTGACTCCGTTTTTTGTTGTCTTTTTTGGTTCTTTTTTAGATATCATATTAGGAAATTGCCCTGAGTTTGAGTCCTATCAATATAAGGTTAGGTTAGACCAAGTAGGAAGCTAGATACATCGGTAAAGAATTATTGCTACAGTTGAGCCAACAAGAGGCACAGTAATAAATGTATAGAAAATAAGAAGTAGAACGTAAAATTTTATATTTGTGGTATATGAACAATAATAGAAGCGATTGTAGACTTCTTGAATAATTTACAATAGCTTTTTCATTTGTTGATATAAGTCTAAAAGAGTAGCAAGGAAATTGATTTAAATTACACTATTTAGTTTGTTGCAGACTTATATGCTGTTACAGGAAAATTGTAATTCATATATTGTTTGTTATCTTGTTTTTCCTTATCTCTGCTGTTATTGTCAGAATGTATATGTACTTATGATGTTGAATAATAAAAAATCCTATTTAAAAAAAAAAAAAAAAGTTTAAACATAACTTTTTATTTCCCCATAGACATTAATGGGACTGTGTTACAAACCTTTTCTTTCGCAGGTGTTAGGCTTTTTTTTTGCTGGCTCTCTTCATTGATGTCTATGGGGAAATCGTGCACAAGCATGTCAAAGCAGCGCTTGTTTTTGGTGAGGTATGGAGCTCAGCGCAACCATATCGCTCGCGCAAGCCTGCTTTTTTAAATTATAGAATTTGAATTTTTTTATTTTTTCGTAGTGTTAGGTTTTTTTAATCATGTAATTTAGGATTTTTAATTGGTAGTTTTTTTATTTTATTAGAATAGTTATGTTAGTTTAATTTATAGTTTAATCTTAGGGTTTTTTTATTTCACAGGTACATTTTTATTTATTTTAAGAGAGTTATATTGTAACTTTTAATTTAAAGTTAGGGGGTGTTAGGTTTAGGGGTTAATAGTTTAATTTAGTGTTTTGTAATGTGGGGGGCCAGTGGTTTAGGGGTTAATAGGTTTAGTTTATTAGTTATGATGTGGGGGCTGGTGGTTTTGGGGTTAATAGGTTTAGTTTATTAGTTGCGATGTGTGGAGCTGGAGGTTTAGGGTTAATACTTTATTACAGTGTGATGTGGGGGGCCGGCAGTTTAGGGGTTAATAGGTTTATTTAGTGTTGGCTATGTCAGGGAGCAGCCGATTAGGGGTGTTTAGACTAAAGGTTTATGTTAGGGTTTTAGGTTTAAACGTAAATTTCTTTCCCCCCTAGACATCAATGAGGATTGTGTTAAAGCAATTTGCCATTCCGCAATCGCAGATGTTAGTTTCTCCACATTGATGTCTATAGGGGAAATCGTACATGAGCACGTAAACACAGCCCTTGGCTTTTGTGCAGTATGGAGCTTAACGCACCATAAAGCACAGAACAAGGAGGTTTTTCAGTAACTCATAATGGCGGCACTATGGAAAGTGCGATACCGCTCATTTTACTGCGTTATTTATGAACCTGGAATAGGCAAAACTCGTAATCTTGGTGAATATTTGAAAAGGAGACTATTGGCCTGATAATCTAAAGCTCTCCAATAAAATGAGATAATCTAAAATTATCCTCCAGCACTGCTAGATCCATAGAAAGTAACATTTTGCTATACTTCTCTATGGGGCATTCCATGCATTTCTGGATGTGGAGAGACAAGTCCAGTGCAATATAGAACTGTAAACCATGAGAGATTTGTTACATTTACATTACGTTATCAATAGTTCTCCCCTTGTAATATAGGCCAATATCATTTAAGGTGTTTTAGATTTAAACTGCACTTTCTATTTTGTAATGGGATGCATTTAGATTCTGTATTTAGTAGTGAATTTAGGATTGGGATTTTAAAGATTCTGATTTTGCTTTCACATTTTCTGTGCAACTTTAACAAATTAGGATCATACTTTGTATATTTATATCTCTCTTATCTCTCTTTTACAAATGACATTGCACTTTGTATTTGTTCTATGTAAAATAAAACTGACAGTTTTAGAAAGTGTGAGGGACAGTGTAAATCCACTGTCCCTCACCCGGGGCAGCAAAGGCTTATTTAGCCTGTTTCTCATACCACTGCTTATATATATATATATATATATATATATATATATATACATATATATTTAGTCTGTTTCTCATACCACTGCTTTTATATATATATATATATCCCTGTTCATATCTGTATCTATCTATACCTATATATAATAATCCTTATGTATAGATATATTTTAGCAAAAGAACATCAGATACATACTGTATATAGAAATGTGTATTTTTGAATAAAAAGAACATATTTCTCTATGTGAAGAACATTGGAATGTGAAATGTTAATATTTCATGTCGGGTTAGCACACTTGAGAAAATATGATCAGATTTGCTCGCAAGTAAAGATGTTAGTTTTTTTCCAGTTTTAATGAAGACTCCATTAAAATTTATAGGGAAACGTTAATGCAGTCACGTTATTCTAACTTCGGATTTTTGTGCGCATCATGTTAGCGTGAGAGAAAACTTTTTACTTTTACCTTGTAATACGCTCTGTACCCAACTCACGCAAAAAGCTTACTTCTAGTGGAATTAGTGTGTGAGCGGGAGTAATAAATATTACTCCACTCGTTATCTAGCTCTAAAATGTAAATGTGCCCCGGAGGAGAGCCTGGACGGAGGGGTATGTGACCCCCCCTGCAGGCAAATGGAGCAGTTTGGGGGCAGAGCTGCATAAAGCCTGGTATTTAGGACTGTGACGATTGAGGTCTCCATCTTGTGTCCCTGCAATCGCAAGGCGAAATTGTCAGGCAGCTTGCGATTGCAGTGACCCGAGATGGAAGACCTGTTAGCAGAGGTGTGGAAGGTAGCAGCGGATAGAGGCACGGCTTGGCTAAAAGATTATTTAGCCTCAGCCAACCTCGCTGGAAACCTGGTTGAGATGAATGAGGGCGGGAGCAAAAACGGCAGGCCGCAGAGGCGGTCTAGGCCCCCGGATCGGCTGTCCCTAGATGGGAGAGGAGGCAGGAGTAGCGGTAATGGCGATGGGCAGGGGCAGTTGGAGAAGAGGCCCATGCACTGGAGGGAGAGCAGCCACGGAGAAGCGGAGACCCAGGAGCGGGAGGAGGGGCATGCGGCAGTAGCCGATGTCATGTGGCCAGCGCCCAGCAGGACCAAAATTGCGGCAGGTAAGGGTGCTGTGGTCGGTTAGCTGGGACTTGATCTGCAGGGCAGGATGGATGGCACAGGCCGGGAGCAAGCAGCATCTGTGATTCAGGAGGGGGAGGTGGCAGGGGTAGGTGCTCCCCAGGCTCACAGGTTGTGGGACAAGCTGCCATAAAGTGGAGCAGCAAGGAGATAAAGGGGAGTAGGCGGGAGAGGTAGAAGGAGGGTGAATGATGCAGGAATGGGGAGGAGAGGGAGAGTGATATGGCAGCGCAAGGGGTAGTTATGCAGAGTAATATGCAGCGGCAGCACAGAAGGGGAATTGCTGTGAGGGGTTTAGCGCATGAAGGGGATGCAGTTAGCGGGGATAGGGGGCAAAGGAGAATGGCAGGTAAGGTTGCACATAAGGTTACTGGAAAAGGGAAGGGGCGGGGTAAGAGGGCGGGACGGGGGGGTGCAGCGGGCAGGGGGCAGGGACATCAGGGGGGAGTGGTTCCGGGTGGGGAGGGCTAATGTGACATGTTTATTTTCTGCAGGTGAGGGGAGTGAGCAAGTGGAGCAGGTTAGCGGTGGGGCAGAAGTATCTGCTGAAGCTGATGTGAGGGATCTGGAGGGGGACGCATTGTGGATAGAGTATTCCTATAGTGACCTGGAGGCAGAGGATCCTGGGGAGGGGACATCATCGGTTCCGGTGGAAACACGGCAGGTAGTGGACCTGGCTGCTTTGGAGCATTTGCTTCGGACATGGGTGCCGGGGCAGGGTGGGCAAGAGGAAAGGAGTGAGAGTGAGGTAGCTAGGTTAGGGTCCGTGGCTAGGGATGGTAGTGTTAGGAGAGGCAGAGGGGGGGACAGGACAGGGTTTTCACTGTCTCCTCTCTGCAGATACTTCTACAGGGGAGGGACTTCCAGGCGTGCCACAGTCCCCAGAGATCTGGAGGTGGACAGCGACGGGAAAGGTCTTGCTCACCTAGGGAGAGAGATTGGGCCATGAGGGGATTCTCAACATGGGGGAGGTTGGAGAGGGTGGCAGAAAGGAGCGGCAGAAGGAGGAGGTCGAGATCCCGTCACAAAGGAGGAGTGCAAATAGGCCTAGGGAGAAGCAATCAAGGGGGCAACCAGAGGTCAGGGTGGCGGAGCACGCAGTCGGATCTGGAGGAGGTGGAGCTACAACGGCACCCAGGTGAGGGTGCTATTAACACTGTATTTGTGACTGGAAGTGAGCATGGAGTAAGTGTGGCTCAGATTTCGCAGGTGAGTGGCTTGAAGGAGTTGCTGGCAAGCTTTGAGAAGCAGTTGGCAGGACAGCAAGGAAGTGTAGCAGCAGCATGGAATGTAGGGATGGGAGCAGGGGTTCACAGGATGGGGACAAGGGCAGGGGGTCCCAGTCAAGGGATAGGGGGGCTGCCGGGTACGCAGGCCAGTTGATGCAGGGGGGGCAGTGTTCTGAAAGTGGCGGAGAGTGCGCTTAGGAGGCCATGCTTGTGCTCCATCACTCCACTGGGGATTCATCTAACGCAGGAGGTGAAGGAGAAAATATGGAAGAGAGAATTCTTGGAAATATTTTCTCTACTCCCACTGGAGCAGGTCTTGAGATCAAAGACGACACAAAAGGTGACAAGGAGAAGAAGGAAGAAGACAAAGGGAAGAAGAGGTACCGGAAGTTACCAAAGACACTGTCCAATTGGTCGAAGGCATTCTGCATTTTGGCAGCTGTGTTTGGGGAGAAGTTCCCGGATCAGTGCTCCATGATATTTTGTTACTATGACGAAATTGCGGGGGCATACCAGACATATGGGGGGATAGCATGGTGGCGGTATGACGAGCAGTTTTGTCAGCAGCTTGCGGTGCGGCCAGAAATGCGGTGAGATGATAGGGATATGGGGAAATGGTTGGAATTGATGACCCCACTGTGTGGTTCCTTTCGTGGCTCAAGTGGAGTGGGGGCACGGCCGGCAATGCGGCCAGGGGGAACGCGAGTGGGAGAGTGGCTGTAGCCATTAGAAAAGGCATCTGCTTCCAGTTCAACGAAGGGCAGTGTAAGTTTGGAAGCAGATGTAAGTACAAGCATGCGTAATTGGGATGTGAAGGGAGTCCTCCCTGTGCCAGATGCTTTAAGAAGGGGAACGGTGGGAAAGGAGGGTAGGCTACTTCTAAGTGCCAGGACCCCGGTAAATGTAAAAAGATGGCGCCCTGGTTAGAGCAGTTCGCTAAGGTCAGGAGAAAGGCCGGTGATGTGGAACTTCTTCTTATGGGGTTTAGTTTGGGTTTTTGGATCCCGTTTGCGGAAGGGGGAGTTTAAGATCTCGCGTAATTTAAGTCAGCCAGGGATTTTCCGGAGTTTGTTCAAGGGAAACTAGACAGTGAAGTTGCATTGGGGCGAAAGGCTGGCCCCTTTTTGTTGCCTCCCATGAGGAACCTAAGGGTGTCCCCATTAGGGGTGGTGCCTAAGAAGGCCATGGGACAATTTTGCATGATACATCACTTGTCTTACCCGAAGGGGACGTCGGTTAATGATGGGATTGACCCGGAGTTGGCGGCAGTGAGGTATGCTTCTTTTGACAAGGCGATGGATCTGGTGAGGGAGGCAGGAAAAGGGGCTTTGTTGGGGAAAGTGGACGTGGAGGCGGCCTTTCGGCTGTTACCAGTGCATCCGGTGTGCCATCATTTGCTGGGGTGTTTTTTCCAGGGAGCCTTTTATGTGGATTTGTGACTGTCGATGTGATGTTCCATCTCCTGTGCATACTTCGAGAAGTTTAGTACTTTCGTAGAGTGGGTGATGCGACGGGTTTCTGGTTTGTCGTCGGTTGTCCATTATTTGGATGACTTTCTGTTTGTTAGAAGGGCGGGGAGTACAGATTGCAATCAGTTGATGGAACATTTCTTCCAGGTGGCTTTGTGGGTTTAGGATCCCGGTGGCTCATGAAAAGACGGTGGGTCCTGGAACTTCTTTGAGTTTTTTGGGTATTGAGATTGAGTCTGAAACAATGGAATGTCGTTTGCCTCAGGACAAATTGGTGGACCTGAAAGGCTCCATTACGGAGGCAATTGGGAAGCAGAAGCAACAGCTGCGGGAAATTCAGTCGTTGGTTGGCAAATTGAATTTTGCCTGCTGGATTATCCCGGTGGGGAGGGTTTTTTGCAGGAGGCTTTCGTTGGCCACGGTGGGAGTGAAGGGCCCGCGGCATTGGGTCAGGTTGAGAGCCGAGCTGAAGGAGGATCTGAAAGTTTGGTTGACTTTTCTGGATGCCTTTAACGGGAGGGCTTTGGTACAGGAGAAGCTGGTGTCCAATGAAGAGTTGCACTTGTTCACTGACGCTTCGGGGTCGGTGGGCTTCGGGGCGTATTGTATGGGCAGTGGTGTGTGGGGTCATGGCCTGTGGTTTTGAGGGAGAAGGGGCTGACTAAGAACTTGGTGTTCTTGGAGCTTTTTCCACTGTTGGTGGCGTTAAATGTATGGTCCAGTAGGCTGCGGGACAGAAGGGTGGTTTTCCATACTGATAATTTTGGAGTAGTGTTTGCATTAAACAAGTTATCGTCTAGCTCGCTGCCAGTTGTGCACTTGCTCAGGCTGTTTGTATTGGATTGTATGCGGATGAATGTATATTTCCGTGCTGTTCATGTGCCAGGTTGTCAAAATGTGATCGCTGATGCTCTTTCTCGATTCCAGTGGGCTCGGTTTCGGGAGATGGCACTAGAGGCAGAGGAGGTAGGAGTTCGATGTCCGTTGGAGCTGTTGGAGTTGGAGTTTTGGAACTGTTGAAGGTGGCAAGGGGAGCGTTAGCTCGAGGATGCTTATGTGAGAACATGGGGGCAGTGGCTGAAATTTTTGAGGTTTAAAGGGGTGGAGTCTTCTAGAGAAGGGTGAATTTGGGGTTTGTTGGAGTGGATGGGGGAGTGGAGTAAAAAAGGCATGTTGAAATCTATGGTGAGGAGGAATGTTGCAGCATTGGGGTTTCTTTTTAGGCTGTTGGGTTGGGAGGACATAACTAAATTGTTTGTGGTTCAGTTGGTGGTGAAGGGGATTTGCAGGGATAAGGGGAGTTCGGATAATAGGAGGCCGGTGGTTTTTGATATGCTGGTCAAGTTGGTGGAGGTTTTGGGTGTGGTTTGTTCAGCGGACTTTGAGACAGTGTTGTTCAGGGCAGCATTTGTTTTGGCCTTTTTTGGAGCCTTTCGTATATCAGAATTAGTGGGGGCTAATAGGAGGGATGTGGTGGGCCTGCAGGACAGCGATGTTTCCATCAGAGATGGGGTGTTGTGGATTTGGTTGAGGTGATCCAAAACGGATCAGGAGGGGCTGGGTCATTGGGTAAGGATTGGGAGAATAGGAGGGGCATGTTGCCCAGTTGGTTCTATGTTAAGGTTTTTGGAGAGGCGGCCGGTTGGTTTCCTTCCTCTGTTAGTGCATAAGATCGGTCGGTATTATCTCATTTTCAATTCTTAGTTGTCTTGCGAAAGGGGTTGGTGAGGCTAGGTTATCCGGCGGGTGATTATTGGATGCATTCCTTACGCATTGGGGCTGCCACTGAGGCTGCCAGCTTAGGTTTTGGTGACAATGGGTTAAAGAGAATTGGTGGATGGAAGTCTGGATGTTATCGTTTGTATGTTAGGCCAGAGTTGACAGTTTAGGATGTTATTTGTCTTGACAGGTCCAGTTCATTGTTGGATTATAGGGCATTCCTACATATATTGGGCCCGCAAGGCAGTGGCAGTGAAAGAACAAGGAGTCCAGTTGAACTTTCCTGAGGAGACAGTGTTGTTAAGATGGTTCGGGGTCAGGGGATTGAGGTCTGACTAGATGCTTAGAAAGGATGTGGACTATGCTAGGTTGTTTAGGCCTCCAGCTATTTTAGTGATCCATGCCGTGGGTAACGATTTGGGCTTCCAGCCACAAAAAGATTTAGTAGGCAAGATTAAGAGGGATTTGGGCAGGTTGAGGGAGTTGTTCCCGGATCTTGTTATTGTGTGGTCTGACATTGAGCCCCGGTCAGTGTGGAGGGTGGCTTGGGATCACAAGAAGCTAGAGACCTCTAGAAAAAAAGATCAATAGAACAGTTAGCAGTTTTGTGAGCAAGTTTGGGGGGTTCTGTATATGGCATGTTAAATTTGAAGAGACAGGTTGTTGTTTTTTCTTAAAAGATGGGGTTCATCTGAACGAGGTGGGTGTTTACCTTATTAACTTCAACATTCTAGAATGGGTGTTGCAGGCCTTGGCCCGTGTGCGGTCTGCATGTCCGTGATGTGCTGTGGCGGGGGTGCTTGTTTCATGGGATGTAAGTTAAGTGGTACCTCCCAAAAGATGCGGTAGAGTTGTGTGGGGGGAATGTACCTGGCAGTATGCCGGTGGAAGGTACATCTCTGTGGGCAAGCACCTTAGGTTCTTTATACTGGTTTATAAGTTTACATGTTGTTGAATTCAATTTATATGTTATATATTTATTAAATAATTTAATAAATGCGGGCTGCGGCCTTTACAGCCACTTCTCTTGTGTGTTGTATTATTTATAAAGCGTAATGTATGCCTCATAGGGGGGTCATACATAGTATTTGCTCCATTTGATAACTAGTAAAACAATAGTTTGTTCATTTGCTAATTACTTTGCTTCCTTAATTATGTAACATACCTTATAGCTTCTAATACAAAATTTGAACCTAAAGATAATTAATAACTACTTTAATAAAGAAAAATAATTGTGTACAATAATTAATTCATGAATATAGCCATATAAATCTTGAATTAAGGTCTACAGATCAGATATATAAAGTGTTTGCTCTTGCTTTGCTCCCACCTAGAATAAAAACATTAGGTTTTAAATACAAAACTGATGCAACTGCAAGCATTTATATATTTTTCTTTTTAAAACTGAACTTTGTTTGCATTTACCTTTTTATATGGGATACTTTGATAAACAGACAGGTTATCATTAATGGACTAAATTGCCTCATGGGTAGCATTGATTAGCATTTGTATTAAGGTCACCTGCTGTACACTATAATTATAGTCCTATTCACCAAAGGCATTTACAGCAATAATATGAATTACCCTGTCGTAATAGGTTTAAGATAAAAAAAAAATGTCTTAAAGAATGACAAATCTATAGTCCTGAGATTACATTAATAGCATGAAAGAATATACATTATCAAAGGTGTATATTCTGCACAATATAATGAAATCTTTTACATTATCACAGTGATCGTTTCATAAAACACATTTGATAGTTGCATTTTTGGCAGTTAATTGCAAGTTTTGATAATTTTTAGCTTCCAAGGCTAAAATTTAAGCTTTTAGAAAAGACTATGTTAAAATATGGAAGCATTGATTTTGATGAAAGATAAGAACCATTAAGTAAGACCATATTTAAAAAAAAAAAAAATATATATATATATATATACTTAATTAGTTTATAATATAGCCTTATGCTTATCTCTTGTATGATCAATGTCCCCACAGTGTTTGTCTTTGTCATATCTAATATAAAAGGAGTCTTTACAAGCTTTTTGTAGACCAACACAAAAGTGAAAACAAACCAGCCGATAGAGGGCTAGATTACGAGTGGAGCATTAACAGTTACGCTCAAGCGAAAAGGGGCCTATTGCGGGTGTTTGCATGCATCAGGTGTAGCACTCGTATTACAAGTTGAAAGTAAACATGATTGCTTAAGTGCAATTAAAGGGACAGTTGTTTAAAAAGAATGAAAATTCCTTTATTACCCATACCAAAGTTTTTCATAACCAACACTGTTATAGAAATACACTTTTTACCTCTGCGATTACCTTGTATCTAAGCCTCTGAGAACTTCCCCCTTGTTTCAGTTGTTTTGACAGACTTGCATTTTAGCCAAGCAGTGCTCACTCCAAGGTAACTTCATGTGCATGAGCTCAATGTTATCTATATGTAACACATGAACTAATGCCCTCTAGTGGTCAAAATGCATTCAGATTAGAGGCAGTTTTCAAGAAATTAGCATATGACCCTCCTAGGTTTAGCTTTCAATTAAGAATAACAAGAGAACAAAGCCAAATTGGTAATAAAAGTAATTTGGCAGTAATTTGACTTTGATGGTTATCACTCGTCCACTAACCCGACAATGCAATAGATCAACTGCGCTATACCCGAATAGATAGATAGATAGATAGATAGATACACACACATACAAAGTCTAGCACTCTCCTGCAAGCACACAGACATATTTAAAAGCAAAAATTAGTTAATTGCATTTTGCGCCAAATGGTTTAAGCCCATAACCATGTCAAGGTCTCTTCCAACCTGGATCCCTAACCTGCAGCGTCACAATGAATGATTTCAAACAAAACTGTAAAACCCACTACCCTGAATATTTACAGACAGCTGTACAGTTTGAAACAACTCAGGAAATTAACCCCATGTCCATGTTTGCTTTTGAATATCACTGTGTGCTTGCAAAAGAGTGCCAGATATTCTGTGTGTCATGCTGATATTTTCATTTTGTAATTTTCCCTATGGGCTTTGCACCCATGCTGGACAGGGGTTAACTGCCTGAGTTGCTGGTAACTGTACAGTTGTCTGTAAGTATTCAGGGCTGTGGGTTTTACAGTGACTTAGGATGTGTACCCTGTGCAGTCTGAGAGTGCAGTACACTTATATGTTTTATATATAGATGCTAATTATTAGTTATGACTTTTTTCATCTATAAATCCAAAGACAATAATAAATATATTTGACATAAGCATGTTCTTTTCCCATTTCTTTTTATGATATTTTTCTGGAGCTGGGGATGACAGTTTACATAAATTTACATATCATATAAACATGGAAAACTAAACCAAGAATTGTATTTTACTAATTATTTAGTACAAGTGCCCCAGAATAACTTTAACAACATGATATATAAACACTGTTGATGTAACTGTAAAATTCTTCACTAGTGACCAACTCTATAAAAAAAAGTGTAGCATTTTACCACTCCAGATTGAATAGATATAAAAAAATAGTAGCTCTATTTATCATTATGCAGACAGACAAGTTCCCAACTAGGTAATCTCTCCATCCTTGATTGTGGCAGACAGGCAACATCGTGCTGCTCACATTTATCATCACTCAAGCAGCTGCTTGTGCAACAACGTCCTGTGCTCTAATTAAGCATCACCCCTAGTTGGATTATATACCATACAAAATACACAAAATTACCAAATACCAAATACATAATTATGTATAGACATATGCACACAGCTTGACCCCATGCTTAAGAGCTTCATTTTGTTTTTAAATAAAAATGTTAAGATAGTTTTGTTGTGGAAACTCAGTAGGTTTAAAAAATATAACTACTGCTGCCATGTCAAAACTTGCTTCAATCTAAAAAATATGTTTTACATATGGTACTAAGGACTTTCATTCTTGGAACTTTAAGTGTCTACAATGAATGGTTTAAGTGTTTTGAAATTACAAACATAATGTGACCACATAAAACTAAAAATAAAGACTTCAAAATAAATCATCCAATGACATCTAAGGCCTTAATAATTGTATTTGAAAACCTTTAAGACCTAGAAATGAATTCCATTTGTATATGGTGCAAATGGTTGCAGTAAGAGATCTGATTTTCTATTGAGCCATAGATTATATTTTAATGGAAGCAAAAATATTCCAGGAATTGTAGAAAATAACAATATATTGCAAGATTAAGGGAAATTGTGTTGTATCTATAATCAAATCCTCCGGATTTTACACAAAGTTGACTATTAGCTACAGGCTAGAAATGTATGTTTTTTTAAAAAAAACAAACAAACAAAAAAATATATCAATCCTATTTCAGTTATCTCAGTTTTTTGTGGCAGTACTAGTAAGTAAGAACAACTTTGTTTTATAGTAACAGGTTATAAATAATTGTGATGCCCATTACATCAAATGGGAACAACAATAGTTTTTTTTTTCCAGCATAACATTCCTGTTCCAGATTATTGCGACCTGTTACTATATCCTCCCAAATACCCCTTTCAATAAACCTGTCCGGTGCAAAGTTCTAAAAACTTTACGGTACTGTTTAAAGAGGCAAAAAAAAAATTCAGATAGAACACAGTTCCAATTTACTTCTATTATACAATTATCTTAATTCTCTTGGTATACATTGTTGAAGGAGCAAAAAATTATACCAAGTTTAGACTGGGCTGATATGTGGCTCTATAGCGAGCCAACAGGGAGCTAGCTGAACACATCATGCAAGCCAATAAAGAATATGGGGCCAATTTATTATGCCCCATAGTCTGCCAAATGCAGCTGTTTCTGAGCGGAAACAGGAGTTAAGAAGCAGTGGTCTTAAGACGGCTGCTCCTTAACTCGTACACCTCCTCTGAGGCTGCAGACATCAATCTGCCTGACCTCAGATGATCGGGTTGATTGAGACCTCTTGCTAGTGGTTGATTGGCTGCAAATCTGCAGGGGGTTGGCATTGCACAAGCAGTTCACCAGAACTGCTTGTGCAATGTTAAATGCCTACAGCGTATGCTGTCGGCATTTAGCGATGCAGGGCGGACATGATTAGCTATAGCAAATCATGTCCGCCTGGAGTATGATAAATCTACCCCATGTGTGTAGCCACCAGTCAGCTCGTAGCTCCCAGTAGTGCATTGCTGCTTCTAACTAGGTATGCAATTAAACAAAAGATACCAAGAGAACTAAGCAAATTAAAGAACAGAAGTAAATTTGTTTAAATGGTAAACACCATTGTGAGAGCACAATCAACTGTTACACTCGTCTGGTGCGCGTAAAGGGTAGTGCATAGCAAAGTTGCACTAAACACAACATAAACACCATTAAAAATACAGTTACACACATATACACACTATTTTATAAAAATTATTCATATATACATTCATATATATTTTACAAAAAAGTTAAAGAGTTAAAAGCTATACAGGGAGTGCAGAATTATTAGGCAAATGAGTATTTTGACCACATCATCCTCTTTATGCATGTTGTCTTACTCCAAGCTGTATAGGCTCGAAAGCCTACTACCAATTAAGCATATTAGGTGATGTGCATCTCTGTAATGAGAAGGGGTGTGGTCTAATGACATCAACACCCTATATCAGGTGTGCATAATTATTAGGCAACTTCCTTTCCTTTGGCAAAATGGGTCAAAAGAAGGACTTGACAGGCTCAGAAAAGTCAAAAATAGTGAGATATCTTGCAGAGGGATGCAACACTCTTAAAATTGCAAAGCTTCTGAAGCGTGATCATTGAACAATCAAGCGTTTCATTCAAAATAGTCAACAGGGTCGCAAGAAGCGTGTGGAAAAACCAAGGCACAAAATAACTGCCCATGAACTGAGAAAAGTCAAGAGTGCAGCTGCCAAGATGCCACTTGCCACCAGTTTGGCCATATTTCAGAGCTGCAACATCACTGGAGTGCCCAAAAGCACAAGGTGTGCAATACTCAGAGACATGGCCAAGGTAAGAAAGGCTGAAAGACGACCACCACTGAACAAGACACACAAGCTGAAACGTCAAGACTGGGCCAAGAAATATCTCAAGACTGATTTTTCTAAGGTTTTATGGACTGATGAAATGAGAGTGAGTCTTGATGGGCCAGATGGATGGGCCCGTGGCTGGATTGGTAAAGAGCAGAGAGCTCCAGTCCGACTCAGACGCCAGCAAGGTGGAGGTGGAGTACTGGTTTGGGCTGGTATCATCAAAGATGAGCTTGTGGGGCCTTTTCAGGTTGAGGATGGAGTCAAGCTCAACTCCCAGTCCTACTGCCAGTTTCTGGAAGACACCTTCTTCAAGCAGTGGTACAGAAAGAAGTCTGCATCCTTCAAGAAAAACATGATTTTCATGCAGGACAATGCTCCATCACACGCGTCCAAGTACTCCACAGCGTGGCTGGCAAGAAAGGGTATAAAAGAAGAAAATCTAATGACATGGCCTCCTTGTTCACCTGATCTGAACCCCATTGAGAACCTGTGGTCCATCATCAAATGTGAGATTTACAAGGAGGGAAAACAGTACACCTCTCTGAACAGTGTCTGGGAGGCTGTGGTTGCTGCTGCACACAATGTTGATGGTGAACAGATCAAAACACTGACAGAATCCATGGATGGGCAGGCTTTTGAGTGTCCTTGCAAAGAAAGGTGGCTATATTGGTCACTGATTTGTTTTTGTTTTGTTTTTGAATGTCAGAAATGTATATTTGTGAATGTTGAGATGTTATATTGGTTTCACTGTTAAAAATAAATAATTGAAATGGGTATATATTTGTTTTTTGCTAAGTTGCCTAATAATTATGCACAGTAATAGTCACCTGCACACACAGATATCCCCCTAAATAGCTATAACTAAATACAAACTAAAAACTACTTCCAAAACTATTCAGCTTTGATATTAATGAGTTTTTTGGGTTCATTGAGAACATGGTTGTTGTTCAATAATAAAATGAATCCTCAAAAATACAACTTGCCTAATAATTCAGCACTCCCTGTATAGTACATGATAATGTGTTTGATTGCAAAGGGCTATATTGTATTTATACATAGATAGACATCTCTAAATATGTGTATGTTTGCATATATATGTATATATGTGTGTACAAATGTATTTAACTACAGGTGGCCCTTGGTTTACTACGGTCAATTTACACAGTTTCAAAATAACAACTTTTTTTCCAGTCATGTGACTGCTATTGAAAAGCATTGAGAAGCAGTGCATTTATTAAAATAGCCAGTAGGTAGAGCTGTCCGCTTGTGTTGCAGCAAAGCCAAGGATGCTGAAATTAATCAGTTTAACCAGACCTGAGCTAACAAGCAGATTTCAAAGTAACAAGATCGTCCTGTCTATAAATCAGTCCAGATTGGAATACATAGAAAGAACTGTTTGCAGAAAAATGCAAGTGAAGTCTGTGTTGTGTGATTATTTTATTAGGTTTATAATGCTGTTAAGCAAATGTTTTTGTTCATTTAACTTAGTTTAATTATATATTCTGTGTTGTGTGATTATTTTATAAGGTTTATAATGTTGTTTAGCATTTAAAGTCTTCATTTCAAAGCTTTAAAAATAATGTATTAGGTTTTACTTATGACAATTTTGAGAGGGGCCTGGAACCTATCTCCCTCACTTCCCATTGACTTACATTATAAACTGGGTTTCAATTTACAATGGTTTCCATTTACAACCATTCCTTCTGGAACCTAACCCCGGTGTACACAGAGGGCTACCTGTATTTATGTGATTAAAATGTCATTGTTCTTTGCTTACAGGATAATGTAGGTATAAATATCTATGTAACATTAACATTATCAGATTAATATATTTAAATATAAAAATTACCTAATTTTATATGTGAAGAATATAGGAATGTAAAATATGTGTAACACTCATCTGGGTTTGTACTTTAGGTTTATAGCAATGTCGGGTTAGCGCACTTGAAGAATTACTAATCTTACTTCACATTATTCAAATATAAAATATTAAACAATTAAAAATTATTACTGTAAAAAATGCTAAATGATCTTTAATATATATATATATATATATATATATATATTTATATTCATCAAAAATGTGTACTAGAATGTACTTAGGCCTAGATTTGGAGTTTGGCGGTAGCCGTGAAAACCAGCGTTAGAGGCTCCTAACGCTGGTTTTAGGCTACCGCCGGTATTTGGAGTCACTCAAATTAGGGTCTAACGCTCACTTTTCAGCCGCGACTTTTCCATACCGCAGATCCCCTTACGTAAATTGCGTATCCTATCTTTTCAATGGGATCTTTCTAACTCTGGTATTTAGAGTCGTGTCTGAAGTGAGCGTTAGACATCTAACGACAAAACTCCAGCCGCAGGAAAAAAAGTCAGTAGTTAAGAGCTTTCTGGGCTAACGCCGGTTTATAAAGCTCTTAAGTACTGTGCTCTAAAGTACACTAACACCCATAAACTACCTATGTACCCCTAAACCGAGGTCCCCCCACATCGCCGCAACTCGATTAAATTTTTTTAACCCCTAATCTGCCGACCGCCACCTACGTTATACTTATGTACCCCTAATCTGCTGCCCCTAACACCGCCGACCCCTGTATTATATTTATTAACCCCTAACCTGCCCCCCACAACGTCGCCTCCACCTACCTACACTTATTAACCCCTAATCTGCCGACCGCAAAGCGCCGCCACCTACGTTATCCTTATGTACCCCTAATCTGCTGCCCCTAACACCGCCGACCCCTATATTATATTTATTAACCCCAAATCTGCCCCCCACAACATCGCCTCCACCTGCCTACACTTATTAACCCCTAATCTGCCGACCGGAGCTCACCGCTATTCTAATAAATGTATTAACCCCTAAAGCTAAGTCTAACCCTAACACTAACACCCCCCTAAGTTAAATATAATTTACATCTAACGAAATTAATTAACTCTTATTAAATAAATTATTCCTATTTAAAGATAAATACTTACCTGTAAAATAAATCCTAATATAGCTACAATATAAATTATAATTATATTATAGCTATTTTAGGATTTATATTTATTTTACAGGTAACTTTGTATTTATTTTAAACAGGTACAATAGCTATTAAATAGTTAATAACTATTTAATAGCTACCTAGTTAAAATAATTACAAAATTACCTGTAAAATAAATCCTAACCTAAGTTACAATTAAACCTAACACTACACTATCAATAAATTAATTAAATAAACTACCTACAATTACCTACAATTAACCTAACACTACACTATCAATAAAATTAATTAAATACAATTCCTACAAATAAATACAATTAATTAAACTAGCTAAAGTACAAAAAATAAAAAAAAACTAAGTTACAAAAAATAAAAAAATATTTACAAACATAATAAAAATATTACAACAATTTTAAACTAATTACACCTACTCTAAGCCCCCTAATAAAATAACAAAGCCCCCCAATATAAAAAAATGCCCTACCCTATTCTAAATTACTAAAGTTCAAAGCTCTTTTACCTTACCAGCCCTTAACAGGGCCCTTTGCGGGGCATGCCCCAAAGAATTCAGCTCTTTTGCCTGTAAAAAAAAACATACAATACCCCCCCCAACATTACAGCCCACCACCCACATACCCCTAATCTAACCCAAAGCCCCCTTAAATAAACCTAACACTAAGCCCCTGAAGATCATCCTACCTTATCTTCACCCTGCCAGGTTCACCGATCCGTCCTGAAGAGCTCCTCCGATGTCCTGATCCAATCGGGGGGCTGAAGAGGTCCATGATCCGGCTGATCGGAACAGCCAATAGAATGCAAGCTCAATCTGATTGGCTGATTGGATCAGCCAATCGGATTGAACTTGATTCTGATTGGCTGATTCCATCAGCCAATCAGAATATTCCTACCTTAATTCCGATTGGCTGATAGAATCCTATCAGCCAATCGGAATTCGAGGGACGCCATCTTGGATGACGTCCCTTAAAGGAACCGTCATTCGGCTAGTAGGCGTCGGGAGAAGAGGATGTTCCGCGTCGGAGGTCTGCAAGATGGATCCGGAAGAAAGAAGATTGAAGATGCCGTTGATAGAAGACTTCATCCGGATCATGGACCTCTTCAGCTCCTGCTTGGATGAAGACTTCATCCAGATCATGGACCTCTTCAGCTCCCGCTTGGATGAAGACTTCAGCCGGATCATGGACCTCTTCAGCCCCCCGCTTGGGCTTGGATCAGGACATCGGAGGAGCTCTTCAGGACGGATCGGTGAACCTGGCAGGGTGAAGATAAGGTAGGAAGATCTTCAGGGGCTTAGTGTTAGGTTTATTTAAGGGGGGTTTGGGTTAGATTAGGGGTATGTGGGTGGTGGGTTGTAATGTTGGGGGGGGGTATTGTATGTTTTTTTTTACAGGCAAAAGAGCAGAATTCTTTGGGGCATGCCCCGCAAAGGGCCCTGTTCAGGGCTGGTAAGGTAAAAGAGCTTTGAACTTTAGTAATTTAGAATAGGGTAGGGCATTTTTTTATTTTGGGGGCTTTGTTATTTTATTAGGGGGCTTAGAGTAGGTGTAATTAGTTTAAAATTGTTGTAATATTTTTATTATGTTTGTAAATATTTTTTTATTTTTTGTAACTTAGTTCTTTTTTATTTTTTGTACTTTAGTTAGTTTATTTAATTGTATTTATTTGTAGGAATTGTATTTAATTAATTTATTGATAGTGTAGTGTTAGGTTAATTGTAGGTAATTGTAGGTAGTTTATTTAATTAATTTATTGATAGTGTAGTGTTAGGTTTAATTGTAGGTAATTTTAGGTATTTTATTTAATTAATTTAATGATAGTATAGTGTTAGGTTTAATTGTAACTTAGGTTAGGATTTATTTTACAGGTAATTTTGTAATTATTTTAACTAGGTAACTATTAAATAGTTCTTAACTATTTAATAGCTATTGTACATGGTTAAAATAATTACAAAGTTGCCTGTAAAATAAATATTAATCCTAAAATAGCTATAATATAATTATAATTAATATTGTAGCTATATTAGGATTTATTTTACAGGTAAGTATTTAGCTTTAAATAGGAATAATTTATTTAATAAGAGATAATTAATTTTGTTAGATGTAAATTATATTTAACTTAGGGGGGTGTTAGTGTTAGGGTTAGACTTAGCTTTAGGGGTTAATACATTTATTAGAATAGCGGTGAGCTCCAGTCGGCAGATTAGGGGTTAATAATTGAAGTTAGGTGTCGGCGATGTTAGGGAGGGCAGATTAGGGGTTAATACTATTTATTATAGGGTTAGTGAGGCGGATTAGGGGTTAATAACTTTATTATAGTAGCGCTCAGGTCCGTTCGGCAGATTAGGGGTTAATAAGTGTAGGCAGGTGGAGGCGACGTTGTGGGGGGCAGATTAGGGGTTAATAAATATAATATAGGGGTCGGCGATGTTAGGGCAGCAGATTAGGGGTACATAGGGATAATGTAAGTAGTGGCGGTTTACGGAGCTGCGAATTAGGGGTTAATAATAATATGCAGGGGTCAGCAATAGCGGGGGCGGCAGATTAGGGGTTAATAAGTGTAAGGTTAGGGGTGTTTAGACTCGGGGTACATGTTAGGGTGTTAGGTGCAGACGTAGGAAGTGTTTCCGCATAGCAAACAATGGGGCTGCGTTAAGAGCTGAACGCGGCTTTTTTGCAGGTGTTAGTTTTTTTTTCAGCTCAAACAGCCCCATTGTTTCCTATGGGAGAATCGTGCACGAGCACGTTTTTGAGGCTGGCCGCTTGCGTAAGCAACTCTGGTATCGAGAGTTGAAGCTGTGTTAAAAATGCTCTACGCTCCTTTTTTGGAGCCTAACGCAGCCTTTATGTGGACTCTCAATACCAGAGTTGTTTTTATGGTGCGGCCAGAAAAAAGCCGGCGTTAGTTTTTCGGGTCGTTACCGACAAAACTCCAAATCTAGCCGTAAGTGTCTATAAATACCAGGTCCTTCACAAGTTATGGCCATATAAATGTTACTGCCCCTGCGCAAAGCCCATAACCTGGAATGGAGAACATTTGTGAGTCAATCAGTTAAAAAATGGTAACCGCTATGTATATAAGTTAAACAGATCTAGTGGGAACCACAGGAAACCAGGACACCACCGGAGAAATTTTTGTTTGAAATCCAGTGAGTATGGTTGTCTTTTTATGATATATATATATAAAAATTACAGTGTTCTGAAAGTAAAGAACATTGGAATGTGAAATATGAATAACTCCTGTCGGGTTATTACACAAGCGTTAAGTGTTCGTTTTTTCTTCTGTGCTCTTTATTGACATATGCCAGAAAAAACACTATGTAGTGAGCAAAAGGAGTCTTACCGCTCTCAGTGACACCCCGTCCTTTACGGTTCCTCTCCGGATCAACAATCTGCCCGCTGCCGAATGCAGAAGTTAGCATGCAGCAATCCTTTGGTGGCTCCCGGCGGCTCTTCACGGCTCACCTACTCCAGTTTTCGGTTTGAAAGTGCCGACTATTGCCGCTCAGCCTCTGCTCCCCTCACCAGTGTGCGGCGTCTGACGTCACCTGGCCTATCCGGTCATGTGACTTCCTCTCTGCCTCTGGTGTCTGGGTATAGCAAATTATTCTGTTCCGTTCGGTCTGGGGGGTTCCTCCTTTGATTGGGGTGTCACTGGTCCTGGCGGTTCGCTTTGGAAATCCTGTGGGATGACCCAGATACCACTGGGGATTGGTTGCAAAAGTTTCACTAAAACCTGACCGGACGGCACTCTCCTATGCCGTATTGCAGCAAACACCAAGGAAAACCGGCACAGGTATACAACTTTAGAATGTTCTTTATTAATTCTTCTTAAAACACAGCTTGTTGTTAAAAACACAGAGCAGATCTGATAGACATGTCTAACATGTTTCGGCTTTAGTTAGCCTTAATCATAGACTCTACTTGTCAAAATCAATTGGTGACTTTTATTTCACTCCCTCTTCATTGATTGGTTATCTGTGCTAGGTATTCCCAATTCTATTACCCTATTCGTCAGAGGACACTAATAGCTTACTAGTGCTCACCTGGTACCTGAAAAATATTTTTCATTTAGAAAAGACTGTTTGATAAACTATTTCATAATATTGTGTAGGAAAACATATATGCACAGTTTCATTAGCATTAGATTATTCACCTTAATCCCTGTTAGAAAAAACTTTAATGCATCATTTATTTGTATTTAATAATGCCCATTCTAATCTATGGCTTATTACTCTAATTAAATGTGTCACCATACTATCATAGTATCACATAACTCAGTCTGGTGTGCACTTCTATGTATATACACATATGACCCCTACTGCTATTATTATCACTAGTAGATGATATTTCAAGTTATTCATTTTAGTTGTGGAAATGAGAGGGAGGATTAATAGGCAAGGTGCAAAATGAGGTGACCTTCTAATTCCTCTTAATAGTTAACCCATCATGTTTGGTATGATAATGCCTATAGTGCAATATTCATATATGTTTAAAGGGACAGTCAACACCAGAATTGTTGTTGTTTTAAAAGATAGATAATCCCTTTATTACCCATTCCCCAGTTTTGCATAACCAACACAGTTATATTAATATACTTTTTACCTCTGTGATTAACTTGTATCTAAGCATCTTCTGACAGCCCCCTGATCACATGACATTTTATTTATTATCTATTGACTTTCATTTTAGCCAATTAGTGCAGTGTCTGCCACAATCCACGGGCGTGCTCACAATGTTATCTATAGGGTTTACCTGAACTAGCTCTCCCCTGCTGTGAAAAGCAAATACAAAAGCATGTGATTAGAGGCGGCTTTCAAGGGCTTAGAAATTATCATATGAGCCTTCCTAGGTCTAGCTTTCAACTAAGAATACCAAAAGAACAAAGCAAAATTGGTGATAAAAGTAAATTGGAAAGTTGTTTAAAATGACATGCCCTATTTGAAACATGAAAGTTTTTTTTGGACTTGACTGTCCCTTTAATGTCGCCACTTATAGCTAAAGCCACAGTTGGAAGACTTAAATTGAACAGTATACCTCCGTTTGTGCATTGGATTCTCAATTATTTATTGCCAATGATTAATCAGATCGGTCTCAATATTTAAACCTTCCGGCATACGTGTGTTCAATTTAAAGATCCAAAAGGCCTCTTTCTTGTATAACTCCTTTACTCTACTACCTCCTCTCAGTTTATTTTTAATGATATTTATAATCATCCAGGCAAATGTTTTGGCACTACCTCCATGCTCATGGATAAAGTGCTTAGATGCCCCAGTTGCTGTCCTCCCTTTCTCAATGTCATTTAAATGCTCCCGTATCCGTTCATGTGTCTCTCTTGTCGTACACCCTATATACTGTTTCTGGCAATATGTGCAGGTGATTGCATAAATAGCAAATTCAGAGCGACAGTTGGTACAGAAGTTACAGTCAAAAACTTGTTGTGTGTAGCATGACTGGAAAACCTTACTGCTTGTAGTATAACCACATGCAGTACAGCCATGTGATCCACAATTGTAGTGCCCTTTACAGCTAAGCCAGCTGCTTTCCTTCTGTGGTTTTTTGAGTGCACTGGTTGAGACAATGTTGCCAATTGTTAGGTTTCTTTTTGAAACAAATTGGCAACCTTTATCTATCACATCTTTCAGTGCTTCATTGCCCTTAAGATTGGCAAATTTCTCTTAATAATCTCACAATCTCTTTATTGACATCTAAGAGGAGAATAAATTATCGCATTTGCGATATTTGGTAAATGCGTCGGGTTTCACTCAAGTGCAAATATTTTAATTTCAACTTGTAATACGCTTGCTACCCAACAAGCACAAAAAGCTTACTTTTAGCGAAGTTTACACTCAAGCAAACACACTAAATAGGGTGCTAATTCTAATCTGGCCATGTAGCTGGTCTCATTTAATCTGAAATAAAGGACCCTATCATAGCCTTACAAATTCCTTCCCAGTTGAAAATGTGAGTTTGAATATTTAGTCTTTGCTTCAAGGATTATTTATGAGAGGATTTAAGACAACAAGTATTTTATAAATGTAGGATAAATTATGATGTCTGATAAGAGTGAGTGAGCATATTTTTAAAAGGGCATCATAAATAGTGTCTATAAAATGGTTATTTTATGCATAAAAAACATTTGCAACTTAAAGGGACACTAAACACCTTGGCCCCCATTTACCATTCTGTGTGCAAATAATGTTCTCACAAACAGAAACTATTTGCCCTTCTTTTGTGGCCCTGGCGAAGCATTGGCTTCCAAACTTTAAGACTGGAGAAGCAATAACTTGTTAAACCCCTGCCCCTACTCTTTTGTAGCATATTGCACAAGAGCAGGGCTTACCAGTCACCTCAGAAAAAAATAGTCTGCGTTGTCTGACAACCACAATCTCTGAGGTTACAGACTTTTGGTTGCATGCACTTGAGCTAGCCTGTACTGAAACAGCCCTCAAAGCTGATTACACAGCTACATAAAGAGGGGCCATTGTAATTACAAGGCATTATTATTGTGGTTCTATAGGATGACATATCAGCCAAGTCTAAATGTTGCTTAAACAAATGAACATCCTTTTTACTGCAATTCATTTTAATAGCCAAACTCTTCCCACCATTTGCCTTATTTGGAGCCAATCTGGGCTTTAGTCTTCAGACAACAAGACAAAATATTAGCATACAATGATTTGTTTTGCAGTTGTTATCTGTTAAACCAATTAAGCACAGATCTGTAGCAGGGATAATCCTGAGATGTAGAAAATCCTTAATTCAGAGATAAATCACATGGAAATTAGGTAAAATTAAATTATATTGGGAGTTGTTTTCATTATTCATATAAACACATTTTATAAAAAAATCTCAAGGTTGTTTACTATAACTTTAAGGTAATAGAAAGAATAATTCTGTGGCTATAAATAAATACTGCTAGTAAAGGATGGAAAGCAAGACAAAGGGGCCTATTTATCAAGCCGTCAACCGCAAATATGCTGGAATTCCACAGCGTAATTGTGGAGAGCTTGATTCCCCTTAGTTATCAAACCCTACAGATCAGCAAAAGTAGAATTTTGTGATGTTATATACGATCTGCTGGTCTCAGTCTGACACAGATCGATGCTTACGTCACTACAGATGTTCCGAATGCAAATTTGGCACTATCTGACTACTTTTGCTAGTTAACAAAAATCTACCAAGTACGCTCGCCACTATTCCGGCCCAGCGTACCTGTTTTCAATCCACCGCCCTGGAGGCCGCGGATGCCATAGGAATCAATGGGAGTCTGAAAGCAGCGAAAGCTTATGTTTTCTGCTGCCCGATATCCCATTGATTCCTATGGGAGAATAAATGTTATGTTTACACAAAACACCCTAACATGTTTCCCCTGAGTCTAAACACCCTTAATCTGCCACCCTGCCACCGCCGCCACCTACATTATACTTATTAACCCCTAATCTGCTGCCCCCTACACCGCCGCCACCTAAATAAAAGTTATTAACCCCTATCCCGCTGCTCCCGGAGCCCACTGCAACTAAATAAAGTTATTAACCCCTAAACCCCTGGCCTCCCACATCACTAGCACTTACTAAACCTATTAATCCCTAAACTGCCAGCCCCCCACATCGCCATAAACTAAATTAAAGGACCAGTAAACACAGCAGATTTGCATAATCAACAAATGCAAGATAACAAGACAATACAATAGCTTTTACTTTGAATTTCAAATGAGTAGTAGATTCTTTTTTAACACATTTCAAAGTTATTTATATTTCCACTCCCCCTGTACCATGTGATAGCAATCAGCCAATCACAAATGCATATACGTATAGTCTGAGTTCTTGCACATGCTCAGTAGGAGCTGGTGACTCAAAAAAAGTGTAAATATAAAAGACTGTGCACATTATTTTTAATGGAAGTAAATTGGAAAGTTGTTTAAAATTACATGCTGTATCTGAATCATGAAAATTTAATAAAACCTGAGTGTCCCTTTAAACTATTAACCCCTAAACCTAACAACCCACTAACATTACATTAAATATTAACTCATCCCTATCTTATAATAAATTTAAACTTACCTTTAAAATTAAATTAAACTATATTAAACTATGAATAAACCTAACCTAACTATTATAATAAAATGATATTAAACTATATTAAATTAATAATTAACCTACCCTAACTATTATAATAAAAATACATTAAACTATATTAAATTAATGATTAATCCAACCTAACTTTTAAACTAAAATTGCATTAAACTATATTAAAATAAAAATTAATCTAACCTAACTTTTATACTAAAATTACATAAAACTACAAATTAAATTAAATATATTATATATTTAAGCACCTAACCCTACTCAAATAATAAAAAATAAACACTGTTACAAAAAATAAAAAAGAAATTATCAAAGCTTTAAACTAATTACACCTAATCTAAGGGCCCTATGAAAATAAAAAAGCCCCCCAAAATAAAAAAAACAGCCTACAATAAACTACAAATAGCCCTTAAAAGGTCCTTTTGCTGGGCATTGCCCCAAAGTAATTAGCTCTTTTACCTGTAAATTAAAATACAAATACCCCCCAACAGTAAAACCCACCACCCACACAACCAACCCCCCAAATAAAAAGCTAACTAAAAAAACCTAAGCTCCCCATTGAAAAGTGCATTTGGATGGGCATTGCCCTTAAAAGGGCATTTAGCTCTTTTGCAGGCCTAAGTCCTAATCTAAAACTAAAACCAACCCATTAAACCCTTAAAAAAATCCTAACACTAACCCCTGAAGATGGACTTACAGTTTTGAAGATCCGACATCCATCCTCCAAGAAGCCAGGAGAAGTCTTCATCGAAATGGCAAGAAGTCCTCCAAGAGGCTGGCTGAAGTCTTCATCGAAGCCTGCAGAAGTCTTCACCCAGATGGCATCTTCTATCTTCATCCATCCGGAGTGGAGCGGTCCATCTTCAAGACATCTGACGCGGAGCAACCTCTTCTTCTGAGGGACTAATGACGAATGAAGGTTCCTATGAATCATCCAAGATGGCGTCCCTTAGATTCCTATTGGCTGATAGAAATCTATCAGCCAATCGGAATTAAGGTAGAAAAAATACTATTGGCTGATGCAATCAGCCAATAGGATTGAGCTGGCATTCTATTGACTGTTCCAATCAGTCGTTAAAATGCGAGCTCAATCCTATTGGATGATTGGATCAGCCAATAGGATTGAAGTTCAATCCTATTGGCTGATTGCAACAGCCAATAGGATTTTTTCTACATGAATTCTGATTGGCTAATAGAATTCTATTAGCCAATCGGAATCTAAGGGATGCCATCTTGGATGACATCATTTAAAGGAACCTTAATTCATCGTTAGTCCATCAGAAGAAGAGGATGCTCCAAGTCGGATGTCTTGAAGATGTACCCACTCCGCACCGGATGGATGAAGATAGAAGATGCCGTCTGGGTGAAGACTTCTGCGGGCTTGGATGAAGACTTTGTCCGGCTTCTTGGAGGACTTCTTGCCGCTTCGATGAAGACTTCTCCCGGCTTCTTGGAGGATGGATGTCGGATCTTCAAAACTGTAAGTCGATCTTCAGGGGTTAGTGTTAGGATTTTTTAAGGGTTAATTGGGTGGCTTTTATTTTTAGATTAGGGTTTTGGGCTGCAAAAGAGCTAAATGCCCTTTTAAGGGCAATGGCCATCCAAATACCCTTTTCAGGCCAATGGGGAGCTTATTTTTTTTTAGTTAGCTTTTTATTTGTTGGGTTGGTTGTATGGGTGGTGGGTTTTACTGTTGGGGGTTGTTTGTATATTTTTTGTGACAGGTAAAAGAGCTGATTACTTTGGGGCAATGCCTCGTAAAAGGCCCTTTTAAGGGCTATTTGTAGTGTATTGTAGGCTAGTTTTTTTTTTTATTTTGGGGGGGCTTTTTTATGTTCATAGGGCCCTTAGATTAGGTGTAATTAGTTTAAATCTTTGATAATTTCTTTTTTATTTTTTGTAACTTACGGCTAGATTTAGAGTTTGGCGGTAGATGGGCTGTTAACGCCACGCGTGTTTTAGGTCTAACGCACGGCATTGTTTGACTCCGGTATTTAGAGTTAATATAAGACCATCTAACGATGCTCCTAACGCGTGTATGTCACACGCGTAATCCTGCCCGCGTTAGACAGTCTCCCATAGAGATCAATGGGAAAGGCAAAAAATAGCTTTTTTCACCTAACACTCGATCTCGCGAGAAATACGCACAGCTCGGTCATATGACGCATACCACATCATGCACAACAATAACACGCCGCAAATGTCACAACATCAATCAATCAACAAAGCACACAAGCATTACACATTCACAAGCGGGGGAAGTTTTAATACTATTTATACGGGGAATACGCATATACTTTAAGATGCGGAAAATCGCACAATAACAACAAGGATTAAAAAATATATACATACACTAAAAAAAAAATCGCATTCAATATCATTATATATTATGAAAAACATACATATACAACACTTCACGAAGAACACACCATCGCAAATTCACATTTAAAAAGAATACTATTGGACAATGTTAGAGAAAACGACCACTATGACATCATCGCATTCTACACATTCCACAAATACCAACTCAAAATGAGCATGCGCAAATTAACACACCTAATACACATTGCAATAATATTAATTGCTAATAAAGCACACCTGAACACTAATTACAATGGAAATTGGGACATCATTAAACATTTACACAGGGTATATAAGCACCACACAAGCAGGGCTTCTTTGACTGTGTTGCTGGTGGGTCTTTGGAGATTTAAGAATAGAGATTTTGCGATTTTTTGAGAGTGAGTTAGTGTTAGTGTGAGAGAGTCAGTTGGTAGTGTTAGCGTGAGAGAGTCAGTTGGTAGTGTTAGCGTGAGATAGTCAGTTGGTAGTGTTAGCGTGAGATAGTCAGTTGGTAGTGTTAGCGTGAGAGAGTGAGTGAGTTAGTGGGAGTTAGCGGGAGTGGGAGAGAGTCTGTTAGTGGGAGCGTGAGTGAGTTAGTGGGAGTTATTAGTGATAGTTGTTAGTGTGAGCGTCAGTTAGTGGTAGTTAGTGAGCGTTAGTGGGAGTGTTTGTTATTGAGAATTAGAAGTAGTGTTAGTTAGCGAGCGAGTGATTTATCTGTACACTTAACACATTTACACGCAAACACATTCAATACATACATACACTTATCAATAACACTACATACACTCCATACCCCCTACCCCCTCATACTACACTCCATACCCCATTCCTTGTAGTCCCATTCCCTTTCATCCCATTTACTCTTATCCCATACCCCATACCCATCCCATACCCATCCCCTAGTTACATTTAGTTTACATATCCTCCTTTTAGTCTTATTCTTTTCGTTTATTTAAATACTCCTTACCCTCTTTGTTTTTTTTTACATCCCTCACACTTTAAGCACCTTTTTTGTCTTTTTAGTTCTTTATTTTGACCCCCTTTCATTTCATCACACTCACTTTTTTTGATTATTTGGGGTTTAGTTTAGGGAGGAGATGGAGGCCAGGCAGGGGACAGGTAGAGGGAGGGGGAGAGGAACAGGGCAGGAAGGGGGGCAGGAAGGGGGGCAGGAAGCGGGGGGGGAAGCGGTGGGTGGACCCAGCCACTTGGTTCAAGATGACCAAGTGGCTGGGCCCAGTGGCGGTCAGAGTAGGGCTTCACAGTCCGGGAAACAGAGGGCATCGTCACAGGGGAAGGCCAAGGCGACTAGGGAGGCGAGGTTTACGATGGAGGAGAAGGAGGCCCTCGTAGAGGCCTATATGGCCAGGTATAGGATGCTGCAGCACCAGAAGACTACCCCGACTGACAGGAGGAGGCTCTGGAACGAGATTCGGAATGCAGTCAATGCAGTGGGTTGCCGGAACCGGGATATGGATTCCATCAAACATCGGTACCGGGACTGTAAACTTGAACTTAAAAAAAAGTTAAGCCTGGAGGCCCGACATGCCGCAGGGACCGGTGGCGGCCCTGCCCTTGAAATGGAGTACTGCAGATGGGAGGAAATGTTGCGGCCCAGCATCTCCGAGGTGGAAGTAGTCGGTATCGGAGGAATCGATACCGGGAACCTGCCACTCTCATCTGACGGTAAGCTCATTGAACAATAATTTCACATACGAATGTATTTCAATGGACACTATACGCAAACATTTACTTTCATGATTGAGGTAGCGAATACAATTTGACAAAACATTCAAATGTACTTATATTACATAATTTGATTCATTCTTGAGATATATTTTAATGAAGAAATAGCCATGCACACGGTGAAACAATCACAGGAGGCAGCTATATTCAGCTAACAATCAGAATCTTATAAACATATTTAGATATGCTTTTCAGCAAAGAATATCCAGAGAATGAAGCTAATTAGATAACAAAAGTACATTCGAAAGTTGATACTAAATGTATGCTTATAAATCATGAAAGATAAAACATTGGGTTTCATGTGTTAAGGATCCGATTAATGCTATTACGCTGTTTACACGCATTCTATTACTTAGCGGTTACATCAGTATCTAGGCTATAGGTTAGGTGTGCATTTAAACAGACTGAAAACAAACGCAAAAACATTCACATTGACCAGATATCACAAACACTGTTTAGAAAAAGCGGAAATCGTATTGATTGTTTGTTAGATTTCAAAGTGGATTAATGATTATGCATTTGTAATTGTATCGTAAGCTAAGTCATTTAAACCTTTATTTGCAAATATGCTAATATATACATTTCTTTTTTTATTTTTTTTTTAATATACAGAGTCTGGGGACGAGGCAGCACAGCCTCCTGCATCTCCCCGGGATGAGAGTGGTGGTGAGGAATTCCCACTTCGGAGGGAAGAGGCCCCCCGTGACGAACAGCGCACGGGAGATGATCAAGAGGCCCCGGAAGCACAGGAGGATGCCGCTGAAGCCGCGGAACCCGAGGTCCCTCAAAGACCCGCACTCCGCCGTGCACGGGCACCCCGCCGTGCACGGGTTCAACAGGCACAACAAGAAGAAATAGCGGAGGTGCGGGTTCTACTGGAGTACATAGACCAGATGCGTACCTCCCGGATAGAAAACATAGAAGGACGACGCAGAATACTTGATGGGCAGAATCAAATAATTCAAGGCCAAAACGAAATAATCAGTATACTGAATACAATACAAGAAGGACAAACAAGAATGTTCAATCTTCATCAGGAAATGTTCACATTTTTCCGGGAGGCGCATGCTGGTCTACCTCCTGTTGCTGGGCCTCTTGTTGCTGGGCCTCTTGCTGCTGGGCCATCTCCTCCTGCCGGCCCATCTCATCCTCCTCCTCAGCCATCTACTCCTCCTCCTCCTCAGCCATCTTCTCCTCCTCCTCCTCAGCCATCTTCTCCTCCTCCTCCTCAGCCATCTACTCCTCACCTTGGTCGTCCCAGTACTCTTCCTTCCACTCCTCCCACAACAGCTCCAAGGAGGACTCTTCGGAGTCGGCAGTTGCCTCTCCCAGAGCCTCAGCCCCGTGGGAAGAGGGGAAGGAAGAGGAAGTAAGTATTTTTTTCCATCTTAAATTATTTTTTTTGGGTAATGGATAGGTATGTGATGATGTGGTTTTCATACACTTGTGGACCACACTCTGTATATAATCGACTTCTATGGGACCGGGTCCATGGAGGAAGATTCTTTGCAGAGTGTGGGTTATAAGTGTGTGAAAACCACATCATCACATACCTATCCTTGTTCATGATATTGATTGGTTTCTGTGATGTGATGTCCAAACTGTTTCCCGAATCGCTAACTAAATTACCATAACAATTATCCATGATGGCATATTACTGTTTGAATGCCAATAACACAGCTTAAAGGGACAGTCAGAAAATTATTGATTACAAAGAAAACACTGTATTACGCATTATAAAGTTTGAAACAACAAAACATGGAGAAATACATGTGTGACTTATGTGCTTACCCTTGTATCTATGACTATGAAAAATGACCACTTATTTGTTGTTCTGACATAACAACATTTTAGATATCAATGATCAATACATGGTCAATAATATGCTGTATGAGCACAAGATTTTACATATACAAATGCTATCCAAATGCCCTCTAGTGCTCAAATTGTATAATGATTACAAGCACTCTTCAAGATTTAAGAAATGAGCACACCAACCTCATAGGTTTAGATAGCAAATTTAGATAGCAAATGTTCAATTGTTGAGAAACATTTGATATCCTTGTTATTACAGAATTGACTTTTCGAATAATGTAAAAATATTTTTTTTCGAAACTGTCCCTTTAACAACATTACATATGCTAACACATTTTAAGCTTGTTGCTATATCTACATGTACTTTGTAAAAAAAAATATTTGAAAATCACATTTATATTGACGTGTTAAATAAAGTCTATTTTCTTTAAGAGACATTATTGTGTTAATATTTTATTGTAACTATTTTTATTTTAACAATGAATATGGTTTAAAGTCCTTTTAGGAGTGGGGGGGTGAAATATGCTAACAAAAATATATTTGAAGATTAAACTATGTGGATCTCATACATGATACAAAAAAACAACATTTGCATTCAAGGGACAGTATCCTATATTTTTTACATAACTGTATGTAATAGACACTACTACAAACAACAAGATTAACATATACTGATAGCAATATTAAAAAGCTTCAAACACTTGCAAATAAAATAGGGTTAGCTATATTTTAAATATAGATGAACCACCATTACAACCGTAAAACACAATACCCCATCATTAACATATGAAAAGAACCTTTACACAAACTGGACAAAGCTGGAGATGGTACTCACATGAAACTCATTGGCTTTGCGAGGAGTAAGAAAATTACTTACATTTTCTTACAACACAAGACAAAATAAACCTATTGGTTAAACAATGGACTATCTAACTAGAGACAAAATCAAATATTTTTATTTATAATGTGAGTGTCTAATGAACCTTTCATAAAATATACAACGAAATTACATTTAGAAGAAGTCGGCATCATATATTTAGCATATGATAAATGCATATTGATTACTTTATTCAAACACAATAGCGCATATTTATTAATTAGATATGTTCAACATTAAACACAACATTAATTTTTAAGAAAAAGGAACATTGTTGACAAACATATTAAACATGGACTGTAGAGATTTGCACTTGCCTAGAAATATCCTATGCATGAAAACATTTTGCTTTCGTTCGTTGATTCAACCAGACATCCAGCAAAAGAGAATGTGTTGGTCTTTATCAGCTACGGGTCAACAATGTAACATGATGCAAATAATACATATTCGCAAGCTTTTTAAAATTGCATGCAGTCACAAACGTTTTTAACGTGCACAAATATTGCGGGACTACGCAATCCAATCACACGTTTTTTTAACTTTACATGTGCCGTCTTAACATGGCGCTTCCTTGATCACGTAAGAACGCCATCCAATGAAAGGCACATTATTGATCACGTAAGAACGCCCAAAAAAAAGGCGCATCCTTGATCGCGTCAAAACGCAATCCAATAAAAGGCATATTCCTGATCACGTAAGAACGTCAGTCAATACAAGGAATCATTGGACAGCCTGGCAGGTGACGTCTTAAGCAACATGGCGCATCCGAGATCGCTGAAAAACCGCAGACAATACAAGGACTCAGTGACATCTTGGCATATCATTAAGAAACGTATTTATATTTTAGGAACTAGTATGTGTGTAGATTGCTATCTAGGAATGTCACCAAATTATGAATCATCTTTTCGGACTTGACTGTCCCTTGAACTATAGCTATGGTGTATATCTTTAACATTTAAAAGATACACATGAGAAATACATATGCCATTGATGTTTTAAGATATCTTTGGATTGTTGTTGAATAACAATAGTTATACATGTATTGATTAAACGTGTCATTTATTCAAGTTTAATTATGGTCAGCCTACCTATAGCCATATATGGGAGGAGATGTATTTTGTTAACATATTAGTTAACTAATATTCATCATCTACATTATTTGTATTACACACAGAGATTGATTTGGTTACACTTTGACAATAATATAGATTTGAAAATGAAATACAGGTGCTGTCAACATTACAATAAGATTGTTTATTAATAAAACTATATGTCCTTGTTCTTGTAAAAAGGACAAAAACGCTTTACAAATGGAAATACATTCATTTACAATAGTGATCAACATCACTTAAAGGGACATTATTTTGTTTTTAAAAAGAGCATACACATAGTCAATACTATTTAAATAAAATGAACACTTTACAGGGATTATATCATTGTATCAATACTCAGATCATTTGGTAAAGGTGCATCAATTCATGCAGAGTTTATAAATACACACATGGATATGAACATTTAAATATACATATATACACAAATACAAAAATATATATACATATATAAAGAAATTACTCTGCTAATCATAATCAGGCAATGATAGAGCTAAGAGAAAATAATATAAACACAAATAATAAGATTACATTGGAGATGTTAATCTTAAAGTCATTTACTATTGTCTTACATATATGATTTCATTATAACAAATAGATTTGTTAGGTCCCTTTAAGGATAAACAACATAAACTAGAGCTTGCAAAAAATAACAGGAAGAATGAGGACAAAGATTTGTGAAATAAAATTTATTTTATTAGTATGTAAGAAAACATACACAACGTTTATAAATAATCTTGTAAAAATAAGGAATATATGAGCCATATGACAAGGTAACACAGTGCATCACAGTCCATGAAGAGAGTTGCCAAGGGCCAGCATAGCCCCATTGGAGACACATGGCAAGGTAACACAGTGCATCACAGTCCATGAAGAGAGTTGCCAAGGGCCAGCATAGCCTCATTGGAGACACATGACAAGGTAACACAGTGCATCACAGTCCATGAAGAGAGTTGCCAAGGGCCAGCATAGCCCCATTGGAGACACATGGCAAGGTAACACAGTGCATCACAGTCCATGAAGAGAGTTGCCAAGGGCCAGCATAGCCTCATTGGAGACACATGACAAGGTAACACAGTGCATCACAGTCCATGAAGAGAGTTGCCAAGGGCCAGCATAGCCCCATTGGAGACACATGGCAAGGTAACACAGTGCATCACAGTCCATGAAGAGAGTTGCCAAGGGCCAGCATAGCCCCATTGGAGACACATGGCAAGGTAACACAGTGCATCACAGTCCATGAAGAGAGTTGCCAAGGGCCAGCATAGCCTCATTGGAGACACATGACAAGGTAACACAGTGCATCACAGTCCATGAAGAGAGTTGCCAAGGGCCAGCATAGCCCCATTGGAGACACATGGCAAGGTAACACAGTGCATCACAGTCCATGAAGAGAGTTGCCAAGGGCCAGCATAGCCCCATTGGAGACACATGGCAAGGTAACACAGTGCATCACAGTCCATGAAGAGAGTTGCCAAGGGCCAGCATAGCCTCATTGGAGACACATGACAAGGTAACACAGTGCATCACAGTCCATGAAGAGAGTTGCCAAGGGCCAGCATAGCCCCATTGGAGACACATGGCAAGGTAACACAGTGCATCACAGTCCATGAAGAGAGTTGCCAAGGGCCAGCATAGCCTCATTGGAGACACATGACAAGGTAACACAGTGCATCACAGTCCATGAAGAGAGTTGCCAAGGGCCAGCATAGCCCCATTGGAGACACATGGCAAGGTAACACAGTGCATCACAGTCCATGAAGAGAGTTGCCAAGGGCCAGCATAGCCCCATTGGAGACACATGGCAAGGTAACACAGTGCATCACAGTCCATGAAGAGAGTTGCCAAGGGCCAGCATAGCCCCATTGGAGACACATGACAAGGTAAAAGAGTGCAACAGGCACAACAAAAAACTGATAAAAAGGCCAAATGGCAACAATATAAATACAAATTCAACATGTGGACAGAGGATTATTATCTGCCACCATGGAGCATATCCAGATCCTCCACTTACTGGTCATCCTCTTCATTGTCCTGTGCATGTCCAGCTCCAGATTCAGGCCTTGAACGTAATTGCATAATTTCACGCAGAGTCAAGTCCTGAACCCGGAGCTGGGCCTGCATGGTGTCGTTCATCCCTCTCAGGACAGCTGCGTTCCTCAACACGGCCTGCTCTACTCTTGCTATCCCTTCTAGCATGAGCCATGCTGAGTCACAGCCTAAAATAAAATAAAAATTAATATTAAGGATAATTACACAACAGAATAAAAGATTTTAATACATACATTGTCATCATAAAGACAAATAATTATTTACATCAATTATTTTTCATATATTCTTTACACATGAATTAGGTTATTCAGACAGACAGAAATCATTAAAGGCTCATGTTACTCAAACATGTTGAACCCTTTAATTGGTTTTAGATGATCCACTTATACAGCTTGAGTGTATCAAATCTTGTTAAAGGATTTACATTGTACTTACATTAGCAATTTAAAAATTCAATTTAGACTGTGGTAGGCACACATATCCTTAAACATTTTGGCATTGAGGACAAGCTGTGTAAACATAGCAACCAGAAGAAATTACATTCCCACTGGGTTAGACAAGAGATAATGTATCCACATTTGGACATAAAATTTTGTATCCAAGTAGTGGTGTTTGGTATATGTAGTGATATCCAATTAAAGGGACACTGAACCTAAATATTTAATGGACTGATTCAGATAGAGCATGACATGACAAATCTTTAGAAATTACACATATTCATTATATGTTTTAATTGTCAAGCTATATTTTGAATGCAAGAATGTTGGTTTTTATGGAAGCCAATATTTGTTGATGAACCTTGTTTGTGCATGCTGGTTGATGGATACATTCATCCAACAATAAAGAAATGATGGCCACATTTATTTTATTGTTTAAACTAATTATAGGAATAAGTTGTTTTCAATAAATATATCAAGAGAATGACGAATAATTCATAAGAGTATTCTATTATACATTGGCTTAACATTGCATGCTGGATTTGAATCACAATTTAACCAATTTAACTTCACTGTACCTTTAAGTATCTTATAAAGTGTATTTAGAATGATACTTACAGCTGTGCCTGGGAAGGACAATCTGACACCCAGGACAATGAAGGTTTAAACAGGGGGGAGGGATGGGATTGGCTCGGGGAGGGATGGGAATGGCTTGGGGAGTGGTGAGCTGCTGCTCCAGGGTAGGCCGTACAGCTGGGGAGTGGGGAGTTTGGGTCTGGGCAGCTGTACGGGCCAGAATACGGGGAGAGCGGCGAAGGGGGGTGTATGGGCGTTTTTTGGGAGGGACAGGATATGAAATATGGGAAGGGCTGGCAGTGGTCGGGGCATGGTCATGGGTTTGGTGATGGGAAGGGCTCTGGGTGTGTGCAGAGGTGTGGCCATGGTCAGGGGTGTGTGCACGGGGAGGGGTCTGTGACTGGGCAGGGGCGGAATCCAGATGACCAGAAGTGGTGGATCCATCTGAAAATGTAAAAGAAATATATTAACATCTCATACATCCTGACATCAAATCAACGCATTTAAAATTGATTATGTTTTCAATATACCTCGAAGTGTGTTTGAATCTGTAAACTATTCTGAAATGAGGATATGGTATCTATATAGGCACTCAGATGAATCTCAATGACTGTCTGTACAATGTGAAACTTATTATTGTGTTTTGGCATGGAATATGCATGTGACATAATGATGGCATGAATTATATATTCTTAAAAAAATATATACAAGCAGATTTTCATGCTGCCTGATATAGAAAGGGGGCAGTAGTGTATTTGAACAGACAAATAATATTCCTTTTTAAAGGGAAAAAGCTGTAGACTTTGAATGTCTTCAATAAAATGATTTCAAAAAAAGAAACATGTTGGAAACATGATAGATATATTTCACATACCATCAGACTCCAAGGCAGCCTCTTCCTCCTCCATCCCACATGTGACATCAATCTCTGTAAAACATAACATGTTGTGTACATCTTAAGATCAGATATTATAACATATGTTACTGTTGCTCAAATACGCACATCAATGTTGCATTAAAGATATACACACACAAAGTTATGATTTACATCATTTTGATGGAGCATACAAATGACAATAGATTTGTTATTGTCAATAAATCAGAATATTAATGTATTGTTTGTCTTAATGTTAAATTCATAAAAGCATAGTACATAGAACATTTAAGATTTCTCATGTGTGTATCACTTGATGACTGTTGTTAAAAAAAAAAAAATTTAAAAAAACATATGTTAGACATCTTATGAATAACAAATGTGTAGAATAATAAAGTAGAAATTATTAATCGCTCAATATAAAAAATAAATATATAATCAGAAGATAAATTCTATGATTTTTTATAATGTTATGCTTCATCGGAATCATGATCATAATATTGATTAGCAATACACCTTCAATTACATATAAATGAGTCAATGGACTTACCAGGAGACCGCAAAGGCGGCTCTATGTCACTGCTGGATTCCTGTGGGCTCCCCACACCAACTCTCTCTATGAATGATATAGATATATATTATTAAACACATTTTGGATATCACTAAATCACATCTGTCTAGAATTTTAACATTAATCAACTTTAAAATGTGAAGAATAGAGCAGTCATTACACCAGAAAATGCTTGATTGAATCAAGGGGATTCTGTAAACATATCTGTATTCAACATATGTTTAATGTCAGACTACATTAGACATCAAATTCATCTCAGATGCTGCTATTGCATATCTAAATATACCCAATGATCAATGTTCTTAACCCTTTAAGGACACAGCTTTCACTTAGCTCAATTGTTTTATGACGGAATAATTCCGTCATATGTCCTTAAGAAGTTACAAGAATACACACAAACCACATATTGAGGAGCATCTGTTGACAAATCTAAACAAACATGTGTCACATCGAGCCATTTTTTCAATGTACAGTAATCTTGTTTAGGACACAACACATATTTATCACAATACATAACAAACTTTATTATTACAAATATGTAATCATGGTGCTGTTAGAGTATGCAGATATATATAAAGTAACTCAAACAGATAATTAGATTTATATATCAATAGTTTTTAATAAAAATAATGTAATGATGAATGAATCTATTTTGTCTTAAAGGGACACTGACATGATTAATTTAAATAATTGATTTCTATGTTCAAACTGTAAAAAATGATTTAACATTGACTCCTATTATAATTCGAATGTTGTTCGATATTAATCTTAAAGGCAGATAAGGAATATTGGATTCAATAAATATTGTTTGTTGAAGGTATCCACCAATCATCAATATAAACCCAGGTTGGTCAACAAATATTTAGATGCACATAAACGTACTTTATTTATTTTAAAATACATTTAGCAATAGAATATGTCACATATGATGATAGTATTATATTTTATGTTTATTAATATTGCATACTGTATGTGAAAGACAATATTAATAATTGTAGTTCAGTATCCCTTTAATCTAAAATTAAATAGATTCCACAATGTTGTTGTTTGTTAATGAATTATCTACTCCATATGTTGATGTAATGAATGGTATTGAGCATGCAATTAAAATCAAATATGTTATTTAAGTATATCCGAATAATTATATAATTTTCATCTATTAAATAGACATTACATATAAATATAGAACAATGTGTATTTAGTATGTAATGTTCATTCCATGTTTCTAAGACAAATGTCAATTAAAATGAGACATACCATACTGTGACAAGCCCTGGCTTGAGGATCCAGCAGCCACATCCATATCTGTAATATATTAAATGAGGATTGCATATCATTAATACTAATCATGCCATGTTTAAAATATTTACATTAATAACAAATCAATAGAAAAATATTAATCCTTTGGTAGTCCCATGAGTTAATAGTTTCCGCAATTAAATGAATGATAAATATATCCTGGACTCTTATTTTCAATCAGTTGTGTTGTTTACTGTATCTTTAAGAATATATGCTTGTTATTACATAATCATCAATTGATGGCCATATGTTATAATTTATTAGTATTATTCGTTTTTTATTAGATATAATATTTAAAATAAGAATACTGTATTCTTCACTAATCTAAGATTTTCCATTTAATTTTTAACAACATGTATAAAGCAATGCCACTTTCCGCAAACCCATGTTAACGTGGATGAGAAATGCCATTTTCGCGATCATTGCGCAATGATTCCAAGCGGAATTACGCATCCGTCATTTGACCAACATGTATAAAGCAATGCCACTTTCCGCAAACCCATGTTAACGTGGATGCGAAATTCCATTTTCGCGATCATTGCGCAATGATTCCAAGCGGAATTACGCATCCGTCATTTGACCAACATGTATAAAGCAATGCCACTTTCCGCAAACCCATGTTAACGTGGATGAGAAATGCCATTTTCGCGATCATTGCGCAATGATTCCAAGCGGAATTACGCATCCGTCATTTGACCAACATGTATAAAGCAATGCCACTTTCCGCAAACCCATGTTAACGTGGATGCGAAATTAGATTTCCGCTCTGTGACGCATATTCTGTAGAGCGCAATAAACATCATTCCAATTTCATGTATCACTAATGTAAAATCAGATATCTAAACATCATATGTAGTGTATGTTGTGAGATCTGTATAGGTTTAGTATCTGACTAAATACACATTTTGGATTTTTAACATTATAAATATTATATGAAGTTGGATAATTACCTGGTTCAGATTCTCTATCGGGTCCTCCCAGGCCACCGGACGGAGAAGCATCTGCCCTGTCCCCCGCGTCAGGACTTTCAGATCCCGCAGCTGGGAGGGAAGAAGAGGAGGCCGAGGATGGCGAGGATCTAAATCTTTTGGGGACCCGGAGATTGAGGAGCTCGCATAAAGTCACCTCATAAGGGAGTAGGTACAGTTTCCGCGGGGCCTTTCTTTGGCCCCCTCTTTTACGGGCTTGTACCCAGTCCCTTATGAGGTTGACTTTTTTCGATAAACGCAACCTCATATCTCCGAATCTCCTCATGATCTGATCCTGGGTCCTCTGGACGTCACACACCAATCTAACCGCATTGGTGATAGACTCCCAGAGGGCCTTCTTAACAGGCGCATCTGTCGAGCTCCTCTTGTTCCCAAACAGCTGGGGATAAAAGTCCTTGACGGCGTGGACCAGTGCAGCGCTCTCCTCCTTGGTGAACCTGGGAACTGACATGCCTGCTGGGTTGTACAATAAATATATTATAATAATATAAACTGCCTGCAGGCATTAGAGAACTGACAAAGATGGCAACGTGTAATGGACTTTTATATGGTGAAGTAAACATGAGATGCACCATGGGACAATTTATCTGTACATCTGATTGGATTAAATTTTGAAATATTGTTATAATGTCTGTGAGACCATCCTGACTCAAGTTGTGTTTGTGTGATGAACTCTGATTGGCCGTTCCTTAATGTTTCATATCTTAGTAACTTCCTTACACATACCGCTTGGTGGTGCTGTAACTTCATTTTTCATGTAGACTTATTTGTAACTCATGGGCCTGTCATGCGGATATGTGTGACGCAGATTTAATATCCGTGATCCGTGAAATATTAATGATTAAATACTCTTTAAAATCTCATCCTGTCACATTATTAATGTTGTAGACATTTCTCGGTTTAATAACGGTCTGTTTCTTTAATACAAATACACATTTAATATTGTATGTCTTTATTGTTCTTTAAATAAATTGATTGTGAAGTATTGACATTGCTCTATTAAATGTATTTATAATGCACATTGATTGTGTGCTATTGCGTGACATTACACTAATGTTTAAATATGCTAATCTGGTGTTTGAAGATGCGTTTCCCACGCAATATTTATTAATGTTAAAATTCCGGGAAGAATGTCAGTAACTTTGATAATCTGTTTATAAATGTTAAACTACAGCTTTGTTATTCGCAAATAAACCTCGAGCTTGTATTTCTCTGAAGTGCTCATATATGTTATTGTGCAATGGCGTCTTTAGTTTTAAAGAGACATTACAAACAATTGTATCAAATGATCTGTAGAGATAGAAGATTGTTTAGACTTTAAAATGTAAATCATTTTCTCTTAGTATTTATATATCCTCAACATAAGAAATTTAAATGCACATGGTTGAGCCAATCACATAAGGCATCTCTGTGCATCCACCAATCTTCATCTACTGAGCCTATCTCGATATGCTTTTCAAGCAAAGTATGTCAAGATAGGAAGAGAAGTAAATACACTATTTCAAGCTCTTAAAGGGACACTGTCCAAACAAATTTACCATTGGTGATTGAGCATGAAATGTTAATCAACTTTATTATTTAATACGATTATCAAATGTTAAGTTATCTTGTTATGTTTCTTTGAAAATCAATAATGATATTTTATATTACGGACAATTGTTTAATAAAAACCTGGGTTGTCCTTGACGATTGTTGCATCAATTATTCCAAACAATCAAGTTTTGTCCAGAGTACTGAAGCAAATAAATTAGCTATTTACTGCCTTATTTCTAAAGTAATGATAGCAACATCACAATGAGCATTCATAATATGAGACAAGTTTTAAAGTTGATTAAAATAGAATACTCATTCAGAATGTATAAATCATTGTTTTTTTAAATGGCTACCTTTAAGTATATTTTGAGTTCATGTCCCTTTAAATAAACATTTCACAATAATGCTTAATATATCATAAACCTAGGCACCTTCCTTTTGCTAAATGAGTCTAACATATGAGTAAAGCAAATTTAGATTAACTTCTAGATTGTTTTACACACTGACTGAAATATATTTATTAAATGAGGTATTTTTTAGCCTTCAGCGTAGAGGGACATTAAGCTATATGTTATGTATGCATTTTGTATCATAATCTTATATTTGACCAACTTAATATGTTTTGTTATTCAATCATTATATTGTAATTATATATATTCGTGGATTAAATACATCTCTACATAGGCTATTTTGATGCTGATTGTTGTTTGCATATAGATGCCTTATATCATTCACTAAGATATGTGCATTTATTTTTATTTTAACAAGTATATTTAAAGACTGAATGTAATTCTATAGTACATTCTAAATATGTTTAAATTCTTGTATGATATTTGTAACAATGTATACAAAATATACATTTTGAATGACCCCTTTAAGGACCCAAACATATTGTATTTTTATTTAACATTGACAAAATAAACTAAAGGGGAAATTACATTCTATATAGATATTTGATGTCTAACCCAAGAGGTAAGATTGTAATAAATACATAATATTACTAAGTATAGTTAAATGACTCCACTAGAAAATTACATAGATTAACCTGGCATCCAATAACTAATTATTAAAAATTATAAAGTTAAATGACCTACCATTTATAAATGTAATAATTGTAAAATATTTTCTAATAATGTTTTGAGATACCTAAGGAAGATACATGATCTTATACAATTCTTTTTACATTCAACAACACTGTCACTTTCATGTAATTGAACCACTTCACCTTATTAAATGTTAAAACAATCATAATATTAATACATATCCTAAATATTTTTAATATATACTTTTTCAATATAAAAGCATTGAAGAATATGACTCCCCAATTAATGTTAAAATATATCTTTTAATATTCTCTGAAGAATTTTATTTTCTACTATTAATGCATTATTTTCTCTTATGCATGTGCTTGTCAAATAGCCAACTACCAGTCATGGGAGTCCAAGTTTTATTTATTTACAGATTATATTGATATATATTAGAATCTGCTAAAAAAAATATATATATTTAATAGAAAATAAATAAATATTCCATGAAGTCATCAGATGCCAATCTGAAATGACAAATAATAAAAATGGAACAAAGTTAATACACACGTTGTAAAATATTCATAAAATACATTTAAAATCATATGGTGTCTATGCTCTAACTTTGATCAACATTTTTTAAAGATAATCATTACATTCATTTTAAATTAATGAAATACATACACCATTATATTGTTGATTAAAAATAATATTTAAATTTCAAAAATTAAATTTATACATAATAATGTATATCACATGTAAACAATATATGTATGCTGAACATAAATGTAATATTTCATGTCCATTCAAATACCTCTATATCAACTATAATATGTATTCCTTTTTCTGATTGTGATCCCTAAATATCTAATTAAGAACTAAATATGACTAATGTATGTAAGCTACTAATATTCTACAGTCTTCACTAGCATGCATTGGTACACCAACCTGGACAATGCATGGTCTTTGAAAGTCAATTCAGGGGTAAACAGTTGATCTTCAATAGGTGTCTTATTCATCAGTTCATTAAATAGAGGACTGGGAAATACCATCTAAAAAAGTAAAATCATCTAAGTGTCTGATTGTGATCCCTAAATATCTAATTAAGAACTAAATATGACTAATGTATGTAAGCTACTAATATTCTACAGTCTTCACTAGCATGCATTGGTACACCAACCTGGACAATGCATGGTCTTTGAATGTCAATTCAGGGGTAAACAGTTGATCTTCAATAGGTGTCTTATTCATCAGTTCATTAAATAGAGGACTGGGAAATACCATCTAAAAAAGTAAAATCATCTAAGTGTCTGATTGTGATCCCTAAATATCTAATTAAGAACTAAATATGACTAATGTATGTAAGCTACTAATATTCTACAGTCTTCACTAGCATGCATTGGTACACCAACCTGGACAATGCATGGTCTTTGAATGTCAATTCAGGGGTAAACAGTTGATCTTCAATAGGTGTCTTATTCATCAGTTCATTAAATAGAGGACTGGGAAATACCATCTACAAAATAGAAAATCATCTAAGTGTCTCCAATAGGATGTCTCCACAGCCTTATTCTATCAAATAGTTTGCACTTACCATGTGAACATGTCTTTGTATGGTTTTCAAGGTCAGCAGAATTTAAATATGCCAGACATGATCCCATTGGTATACTTCAATTTCAATCTTGGCTTTTTCCCCACTGTCAGTCTTGGAAATCTTCACTGTCAGGCTTCAAATTGTTCCCTTTCAGTCTTTATATTAAGTCATCTCCCTAATGTAAGAAATTATATATAAAGATTTCATACAAGTGTGTGAATCAGTTCTGTACCCCTCTCCCACCCCCCATTTCATAATAAATATCTATCACTAGCTTACTAAGCCTGTGTATGAACCTGTGTTATTTTCTATCAAGTGTGAAGATGAGTCATATTGAGCAGAACAAACCTCTGTGTGACATTGAACCATAGTCATTCTAGAGTATCCCTTTCTGATTATGTACATAAGTAATGTGTAAACAAAGTTATATTTTTAAAAATTTATGCCATATTATGTATTTGTGTACAAATCATGCCAGCAACAGTCCATACATTTCTACTTACCATCTGATGTCCTCTATAAAAACCAGGTGGCAAAGACTCGCTATAGGACCCAATGCCCAGAGCATCACCTATATTATGAGAAATAAATATTATTATAACATTTTATCAATACTAACATGTTTGCACAATTCTCTACTTGTCATTTCCCTAGAGTTCACATCTATTGAAAATACTCCAGTGTAACTTCTATTATTTACCGTCTAAAGTGGCGGTTGATGACGTCTGCTCTGACATCAAGTCCCTCGTCCTGGAATTCCCCCTCTAGAACAGGATCATCCTCCTCATCTCTGAGGAGGTCTCTGTCCACCGGGACGGCCTGCAGCATCCCAGCCCGCTGTGCAATATTATGCAGGACGCTACAGGCTACAACGATCTTAGCCACCTTCTTTGGGTTGTACTGGAGTGCTCCTCCAGAACGGTCCAGGCACCTGAATCTCATCTTCAGGAGCCCGAACATCCTTTCAACCACCGCCCTGGTTCTCTTATGAGCCCTATTGTAGCGCTCCTCAGACACATCAGTTGGGCTACGCAAGGGGGTAATGAGCCAAGGCCGGCTCATGTACCCAGAATCACCTATAAATTTAGAACAGAACATAATTCAAACAGAATACTTAAACTAGTATATTGTTGTATAAATATATTTTTTAAAAACCATAATCCATATTAAAAGTTGTCAGAAACATAAAAAAAATAAAAAAAAATTATATATAAATCTGTATCTAGCCATTTCATCGAAGACATGCTACATATGCGTATTTCTCCTAAACCAAACCTTGTGTAAAATGCTAACTACATGTTTACATTGCATTCTCTATATGAACACTTAAGGTAAGACATGCTACATATCTGCATTTCAATAAAAATAGACATTAGCAGAAAAATACAATGACAGGGTTAAATTGCATGAGATAATATCTTGCCATTTCATCTAAGACATGCTACATATGCGTATTTCTCCTAAACCAAACCTTGTGTAAAATGCTAACTACATGTTTACATTGCATTCTCTATATGAACACTTAAGGTAAGACATGCTACATATCTGCTTTTCAATAAAAATAGACATTAGCAGAAAAATACAATGACAGGGTTAAATTGCATGAGATAATATCTTGCCATTTCATCTAAGACATGCTACATATGCGTATTTCTCCTAAACCAAACCTTGTGTAAAATGCTAACTACATGTTTACATTGCATTCTCTATATGAACACTTAAGGTAAGACATGCTACATATCTGCATTTCAATAAAAATAGACATTAGCAGAAAAAGACAATGACAGGGTTAAATTGCATGAGATAATATCTTGCCATTTCATCTAAGACATGCTACATATGCGTATTTCTCCTAAACCAAACCTTGTGTAAAATGCTAACTACATGTTTACATTGCATTCTCTATATGAACACTTAAGGTAAGACATGCTACATATCTGCATTTCAATAAAAATAGACATTAGCAGAAAAAGACAATGACAGGGTTAAATTGCATGAGATAATATCTTGCCATTTCATCTAAGACATGCTACATATGCGTATTTCTCCTAAACCAAACCTTGTGTAAAATGCTAACTACATGTTTACATTGCATTCTCTATCTGAACACTTAAGGTAAGACATGCTACATATCTGCATTTCAATAAAAATAGACATTAGCGTCGGTAAATAACAAATGGTTAAATTTAATCCTATAGCTGAACATGACGCTAACAGTTAAAAAATACAGGGGCAATTGTCAAAATAATTAACCATGTTGTGCACAAATACTCACCAACGAGATAACCAGGGGGCATTTGTCTTTCCTCAAACTGTCTCCACAGGGACGACAGAGAGAGGATGCGGGCATCATGACAAGCACCTCCAAAATTCGCATACACATGCATAATCCTCATCCGTGCGTCACAAACATACTGCACGTTGAGGCTATGAAAATGTTTGCGATTTCTGAAGGGCAAGTCATCAATTGGAGCACGCAGCGCAATGTGGGTACAATCAATGGCTCCCAAGACATTGGGCAATTGAGCAATATCAAAGAATTCCCGCTTCAGGCGCCTCCAATCACCATCATTCTGTGGGAATCCTATGTATTGCTTACTGATACGTACCATGGCGTTCAGAAAGTTATCAAACACCCCAGAGAATGTACCTTGAGCCAGGCCATGCATGTACAGTTCTCCGGATTGAAAACTCCCGGAGGCCAGGACGTATAGACAGCTTAGCATCTTACTCATGGGGGGAACAGCAGTCCTTATTTGTATACGTGGCTCCAAATGAGGTTTAAGAAGCTCGTAAAGGCCAATGAGCTGTTCGCGATCGAGCCGATACTTATCAAAAACCTCAAAGTCACTCATGTTTTCCAAGGTGGGTCTCACCCTGTAGACACGAGGACCTCGAACCAGACGACCCCTTCGTCTCGGTCTGAGCCGCCGAGGCTGCCTGATTCGACCAACAGCTAGTTCGCCAATAGCAGCACCAGCAGCGTCTACCATGTCATCGTCATCCATCTTTCAAAACAGCGTAACAAGGTAAGCACTTGATCTGATGTGGATCACAAGTGATGCATTGGCCATGTTGTTTGGGGGATTTATAGTACAATTAGTCCAATGGTAGTGAGTTTGTAATGATTGCTGATTGTATTCACCTGTTTGTATGTGAGCGGCGCGAATGCTTTCACAGTGGGCGTTTATTTGTTGTTTGCTGAAATGTTAGTTTCAAACAATGATTCTCAATGTGAAAGTGTCAAATATCACACATACAGTGCATGTTTGTAATGTTTGATCATATGTGTAATCAATATTTCTTAAACGCGATCTTATAGTAACAAGCACACGTCCAGGCTAACATGAATGAAAGTGCATAGTTGTGTATAATGTGCATCGAATGTGATCGATCAATGTTGCTGCAATATTGTTTGTAAATGATAAAGGAACATCTGCCATCTGTAGGATTGTATATATAAGTTATTGCCGAGCTGTCAATATTGTATGCGTCCCTTTAAAATCGCAATAATAATTCAGAACTTCCCGTCTGCCATCTGTAGTATTGTATATATAAGTGATTGCCGAGCTGGCAATATTGTACGCGTCCCTTTAAAATCGCAATAATAATTCCGAACTTCCCGTCTGTCATCTGTAGTATTATATATATAAGTGATTGCCGAGCTGTCAATATTGTATGCGTCCCTTTCAAATCGCAATAATAATTCCGAAATTCCCGTCTGCCATCTGTAGTATTGTATATATAAGTGATTGCCGAGCTGTCAATATTGTACGCGTCCCTTTCAAATCGCAATAATAATTCCGAACTTCCCGTCTGCCATCTGTAGTATTGTATATATAAGTGATTGCCGAGATGTGAATATTGTACGCGTCCCTTTCAAATCGCACTAATACTGAATAACTTCCGGCTGTCATCTGTAGTATTGTATATATAAGTGATTGCCGAGATGTGAATATTGTACGCGTCCCTTTCAAATCGCACTAATACTGAATAACTTCCGGCTGTCATCTGTAGTATTGTATATATAAGTGATTGCCGAGATGTGAATATTGTACGCGTCCCTTTCAAATCGCAATAATAATTCCGAACTTCCCGTCTGTCATCTGTAGTATTATATATATAAGTGATTGCCGAGCTGTCAATATTGTATGCGTCCCTTTAAAATCGCAATAATAATTCCGAACTTCCCGTCTGCCATCTGTAGTATTGTATATATAAGTGATTGCCGAGCTGTAAAATATTGTACGCGTCCCTTTCAAATCGCAATAATAATTCCGAAATTCCCGTCTGCCATCTGTAGTATTGTATATATAAGTGATTGCCGAGCTGTCAATATTGTATGCGTCCCTTTCAAATCGCACTAATACTGAATAACTTCCGGCTGTCATCTGTAGTATTGTATATATAAGTGATTGCCGAGATGTGAATATTGTACGCGTCCCTTTCAAATCGCACTAATACTGAATAACTTCCGGCTGTCATCTGTAGTATTATATATATAAGTGATTTTCGATCTGACGATATTGTATGCGTCCCATAAAAATTGCACGAATACTGAATAACTTCCGGCTGTCATCTGTAGTATTATATATATAATTGATGTGCGATCTGACAATATTTCTGAATTGTCCCATTGAAATCTCCATAATAATGCTGTTCAAAAGTGTGTTTTACGTATATGTTGTATTGTAGTATTGAGTGTTAAAGTTCCTAAAGGGGCGGTACAGTGGTGAATCTGTGATGTGTATGGTTGAATCTTCTAATGACGTCATGATATTATTAACCTGCCTATGTAGTTCTGAAATCCTCATTGTGTTGTTGTATTGTGCTACATTGTTATTGTGTGCTGAATAAAATCTAAATGTGTGCTTTGTGGTTGCGTGATGGGTGATGCGTGTTATGTACATGTACGTATATATTGTGATTGTGTCCCACATATGCTGACTTCTATATAGCGGTCTGGCATTGTTGTTCCTTCCCATAAAGTGACATCTGTAATCTGGTGTAATGATGTTCTTGTTGTACGTAATTCCTAATGGTTTCTGGTGATGGAATCATGATGTTAAAAGTACAGTAAAATCCATATGTTGTGTTTTGTGATTCCTCGAGAGAATGTAATGTGTTTTTCCCCCATCATTTGAATGCACATGTATGATTGAATGTTAAAAGTAATGTATGTGCATCCATGAGTGATCATGTGTTAAGCCTATGTAGATATGCAGTTGCTGCAAGCATATGAGTTGAATAACAGAAATGCAATAATAAAGGTAAATGAGAGATGTTTCCCATTGTGTAGTGTTTGTGAATCCAGAAATGTGTATTGAATTTTATTTTAATTGTAAATGTAATTTTATTGAAATAATAATGTGTTACTAGTGATGGGGATTTGTAGTTGATGTAATCTAAAAGTGTTAAAAATATTTATGGTGTGGTGAATATTTAATATTAAAAAACATAAATCCACCATAGGGAAATAGTCATTTCTTGATCTATTTATCATAGCTGGGTCTAACGCATAAAAGCATGTATTTTCTAGCGCTGGTATTTGGAGTTTTTCAGTCTACGCTATTTGCGTGCGTTAGGGAAATGAGGGTTTCGCGTGCACGAGCACGTCTTCCCAATAGAAGTCAATGGAGGCTCCAAAGATTTCTATATTTTTTTTTCTAAGACTGGTTTTCCTCGTAAAGTGAGTGACGTCATGAGCTTGTGTGAAAAAGTAACTAAATCGTGTTCTTTTTGTAATAAATAAATATTTTGTGTATGTAATGTGGTGTATATTGTTTGTATGCATCGATGAGTGTATGTTTGTGATAATGTTATTCGTTAGATGTAGGTATATGAGGGTCTTTTCCCGTATGTCCATGTAAGTCAATGGGAAAATGGATTTGTGTGGATTTTTTTCAAACACCCGAGATCTCGCAACTTTAATCCTTTGTATTTTTAAGAAAAAATAAAAATTCCGAAAAATAAAGATAGTGTTGTGTTTGTATGAGTGTAAGTGTACTTTGTGTAATATTTGTTTTGTGATTCGTGGATGTTTTTTTGTGCGGTATATGTTTACTACTGGGTCTGAGGTGGCGGTAGAAAGTTGAGCGTTAGGTGTATTTTGAGTCGCGGTAAATAAACTCTAAATACCGGAGTGCGTAAAAAACCCGCGTTAGGAGCCTCTAACGCTGGTTTTGACGGCTACCGCCGAACTCTAAATCTAGGCCTTAGTGTTTATTTTTTTTTGTGTAACTTAGTGTTTGTTATTTTTTGTAACTTAGTTTTTTGTAACTTTGTAATTTTTTAGTGGAGATTTAAATTATTTAAATAGGGTTTGGTGTTTAAATATATAATATAGGTAATTTAATTTGTAGTTTTATGTAATTTTTGTTTAAAAGTTAGGGTAGATAAATTATTATTTTAATATAGTTTAATTTAATTTTAAAGATAAGTTTACATTTATAATAAGATAGGGATGAGTTAATATTTAATATAAAGTTAGCGGGTTGTTAGGTTTAGGGGTTAATAGATTAATTTAGGTTATGGCGATGTGGGGGGTTGGCAGTTTAGGGGTTAATAACTTTATTTAGTTGTGGTGGGCTCCGAGAGCGGAGGGATAGGGGTTAATAACATAATATAGGTGGCGGCGGTGTAGGGGACGGCAGATTAGGGGTTAATAACTTAGTATAATGTAGGTGGAGGAATAGGGGTTAATAAGTTTATTAGAGTGGCAGTGGGCTCTGGGAGTGGCAGGATAGGGGTTAAACAGTTTAGTATAGTGTGGGTGCTTAGTGACAGTATACAAATAAAGCTGTGAAAAAGCCGAAGAGCAGCGAGATCGATGACTGTTAGTTAACAACAGTCCGCTGCTCATCGCCCCGTACTTGGTGTGCGGCTTTTTGACAGCTTTTTTGTTAAATATAGAGAGCGTATTCAGGTCCGTGGCAGCAAAGTTAGGCGATGTCAGGCGCGCGTATTGGTGCTGTCGAATGCAGCACAGTTGACGTGTTGATAAATAGGCCCCAAAGTATAAGTCCATCTAGTACTCTCCTAGCATTTCATGACCTTATCTGTCAAAAATATTTACCTTAGTATTAGTGTGTAACCCAATATTGCATATGTTAATGGTTGTTCCTAGTTATCTTTCTTAATTAAATTGGCAAATTTAAAGTAGTTGATGTTTAAGAAAGGAACTTTCTGACCACTGCTGCCCACTCATCACAATCACACATGCACAAGTTCCCAAAGGAAATTTGTCCATTATGTGATAGGGCAAATATTTTGAGAAGAGACATTTAAATGTCTTGGTTTAAAATTTTCTGATTTAAAGTGCTGATCTGAGAAACTTTGAGAGTAATAATAGTAAAAAATGTAAATTAAATATTGAGTATAACAACAGTTAAAAAAAAATATGCTTACCTGATAAATTAATTTTCTTTCATGGTGGTGAGAGTCCACGATCCATTATGGGAATTCACTTCCTAGCCACTAGGAGCAGGAAAAGTTTCCCAAAACTCTTAAGAGCACTTCCTCGCTCCTACCTCACTGGTATGTTAATTATAGCAACATATAGCAAAGCGTAATCATCATACCTAGAACTTCCATACATAAAGCTACAGAAGGATTGGATAGAGACTGAAGATTCCCACATGTTGTCTGAAATTTGGATCAACTTTGCTCAGTTAGAAAAAAATCTCATTGATGTGGAGTCTATTATGACTGGACTGAAGAGATAGAGAACTCTTCGGAAGGTTAATTCTCCAGCCATGATTGCAGCAAGAAACAACAAAAGTTTGTTGGTATGAAATACAGTTAAAAGTAAAGATTGAGCCTGTACCAAGAAAATGTCTACAAAAGGAACTACTGAAATACCAAATTAATTGTTGTCCTTGAAGGCAAAATGAAGGACTGATGATGGTCTCCTGTGGATAGGAATATGAAGGCCTTTAAATCTGTCATGGACATAAATTGATTCTGTTAAACAAGGGGAAGGATTGCTTGAATTGATTCCATCTTGAAGGTAGATACTCAGGCCTCTAGTTATCAACGTGTCTACTTACCTGCCATCGCCAGCCCCAATACGCCCGCCTAAGCTCGCCTACCATCACCGCTGCAGACCTGAATAATCTCGCCAAAGTTATCAATAAAGCTGTCAAAAAGCCATGCACCAAGTACGGAGCGATGAGCAGCGGACTGTGATAGTTATCACTCATCCGATCTCACTGCTCTTCGACTTTTTTCCAGCTTTATTGCTAGCCTGTCACTAAGCACTCACACTAAACTACACTGTTCTACCCCCTATACCGGCGCCCCCGGAGTCCCCCGCAACTAAATAAAGTTATTAACCCCTAAACCGCCGCTCCCGGACACCGCCACAAATATAATAAATGTATTAACCCCTAAACCGCCACTCCCGGAGCCCACTGCCACCTACATTATACCTAGTAACCCCTATCCTGCCCCTCCTATACCGCCGCCACCTATAATAAATGTATTAACCCCTATCCTGCCGATCCCGGACCCCGCCGCAACTAAATAAATTGTTTAAGCCCTAAACCGCCGCTCCCGGACCCTGCCGCCACCTATATTAAACTTATTAACCCCTAATCTGTCCCCCCTACACCATCGCCACCTATAATAAATTTATTAACCCCTATCCTGCCCCCCCCTATACCGCCGCAACCTATAATAAAATTATTAACCCCTAAACCTAAGTCTAACCCTAACCCTAACACCCCCCTAACTTAAATATTAATTAAATACATCTAAATATTATAACTCTTATTAACTAAATTAATCCTATTTAAAACTAAATACTTACCTTTAAAATAAACCCTAATCTTGCTACAATATAAATAATAATTATATTGTATCTATTTTAGGATTTATTTTTATTTTACAGACAAATTTCTATTTATTTTAACTATGTACAGTAGCTATTAAATAGTTATTAACTATTTAATAGCTACCTAGTTAAAATAAAGAGAAATTTACCTGTAAAATAAAAACTAACCTAAGTTACAATTACACCTAACACTACACTATCAATAAATAAATTATTCCTATTTAAAACTAAATACTTACTTGTAAAATAAACCCTAAGATAGCTACAATGTAATTAATAATTACATTGTAGCTATTTTAGGATTTAAATTTATTTTACAGGTAACTTTGTATTCATTTTAGCTAGTTAGAATAGTTATTAAATAGTTAACTATTCAATAACTACCTAGCTAAAAGAAATACAAAATTACCTGTAAAATAAATCCTAACCTAAGTTACAATTAAACCTAACACTACACTATCATTAAATTAATTAAATAAATTACCTACAAATAACTACAATTAAATACAATTAAATAAACTAACTAAAGTACAAAAAATAATAAGTTACAGAAAATAAAAAAAATAAGTTACAAACATTTCAAAAATATTACAACAATTTTAAGCTACTTACACCTAATCTAAGCCCCCTAATAAAATAACAAAGCCCCCCCCCCCAAAAAAAATGTCCTACCCTATTCTACATTAAAAAGTTAACAGCTCTATTACCTTATCAGCCCTTAAAAGGGCCTTTTGCGGGGCATGCCCCAAAGAATTCAGCTCTTTTGCCTGTAAAAATAAAGTACAACCCCCCCAACATTAAAACCCACCACCCACATACCCCTACTCTAACCCAAACCCCCCTTAAATAAACCTAACACTACCCCCTTGAAGATCATCCTACATTTAGCCGTCTTCAGCCAGCCGACCACCGATGGAACAGAAGAAGACATCCGGATTGGCAGAAGTCATCATCCAAGGGGCGCTTAAGAAGTCTATTTTAAAGGTAAGTATTTAGTTTTAAATAGGATTAATTTAGTTAATAAGAGTTATAATATTTCGATGTATTTAATTAATATTTAAGTTAGGGGGATGTTAGGGTTAGGGTTAGACTTAGGTTTAGGGGTTAATAAATTTATTATAGTGGCGGCAGTGTAGGGGGGGGCAGGATAGGGGTTAATAGGTATTATGTAGGTGGCGGCGGGGTCTGGCAGCGGCAGTTTAGGGGTTAACATATTTATTAAAGTGGCGGCGGTTTAGGGAGCGGCGGTTTAGGGGTTAACATATTTATTAGAGTGGCGGCGGGGTCCGAGAGCAGCAGTTTAGGGGTTAACATATTTATTAGAGTGGCGGCGGGGTCCGGGAGTGGCGGTTTAGGGGTTAATCAGTTTATTAGAGTGGCGGTGGGCTCTGGGAGCGGCGGTTTAGGGGGTAATAACTTTAGTTAGTTGCGGCGGTGTAGGGGGGGACAGATTAGGGGTGTTTAGACTCGGGGTACATGTTAGGGTGTTAGGTGTAGGCAGCTCCCATAGGAATCAATGGGATGTCGGGCAGCAGCGAACAGGAACTTTCGCTATGGTCAGACTCCCATTGATTCCTATGGGATCCGCCGCCTCCAGGGCGGCGGATTGAAAACCAGGTACGCTGGGCCGGAAAAGTGCCGAGCGTACCTGCTAGTTTTTTGATAACTAGCAAAAGTAGTCAGATTGTGCCGAACTTGTGTGCGGAACATCTGGAGTGACGTAAGAATCTATCTGTGTCGGACTGAGTCTGGCGGATCGAAGCTTACGTCACTAAATTCTACTTTTGCCGGTGTGTAGGGCTTGATAACTAAGGCGAATTAGCCTCGCCACAAATACGCTGCAGAATTCCAGCATATTTGAGGTTGACGGCTTGATAACTAGAGGCCTGAGAAATGTGTCCTTAAATCCAGAACTGGACTGAAATTTCCCTCTTTCTTTGGAACTGACAACAGAAATAAGTAAAAAAACATAGCCTTGATTTGATATCAGAACTGTAACTATTAATCCAATCAGTTCTGGTTCCAGAACACAATGAAGGAAAGCTTGAGCTTTAACATGTTTCTTTAAACCCAGAACAGAAGAAACCTTGCTCTCAGAGGCCTTGATCTGAAACACATCATGTATTCCAGAAAAACTATGCTTAGAACCAAAGGATCCTTTACAGTTTGAGACCAGTCCCTTTAAAAAAATAGGCATAATCTGCCCTCTACCAGAATTGATTCTGACTCAGGACTGTATCCTCATTGAGATTTGGGAGTGGAAGAAGACTTTTTGGACTGTTATACTTGTTCTAGGAGAATTTGTTTTTCTGGAAGATCTGGATGGAGTCTTGATTTTGATTAGAGGTGGAAGACCATTGGTTCCTTGAATGATGAAAGGAACCAAAACAATTTGAAGAGTTAAATTTCCCATAGACTTATTTTCTTGAAAGAGAAAAGCACCAATTCCTCCAGTAAAACAGAATTTTCTGAAAGCTGCTTGACAAATTGTCACACTAAAGTGACGAGGCTACTGCCATACAAGCAATGCTAATTGCTGGTTTAAATAAATATACTGTTTGAATAAATGTCCTCCTGTGGAAAGAAGAAAATGTCCTATCCATATGGACTTTGAAAAGGTGCTATCCTCTAGGGGATTAGTAGTCCTTCTTGCAAGATTAGAAACAGCACTGTCTACATTTGGAATTTTTTCCCCAAAGCCCCATATTGGTAGAAAGCAAAGGGAACAACATTTTGAAGGCAGACTTTGGATTAAAAGGAATCCCAGGCCTGGACCATTCCTTTTAATGATTTCAGTTACAGCAGCAGGGACTAGAAAAAACTCTTGGGTCTTAACAGATGACTTGAAAATCAAATCCAGCTGTTTAACTGATTTCTCCTCAGTATGTTTAAGATCTAGGATATTCAAACTTAATTTTTAAGGGAGGAAAATTTAGTATCTATATCAGAGACCAAAACATGATCATCATATATAAATTCCCCTCAGAAGATGTTTCTGAAATTAGAATCTGAATCTCCAACCAACTACTTTAGAAGTACCTGAAATGTCAGATAAGAGCTCCCTGACTCTTTTGTGCTAACTTGCAAGAGACAAAAACCAGGAGCAAATTCTGAAGAACTCTTTTAACTGTAGAAACAGATAGAGGACAGACTCCTTTAGAGGCAACTATAGCAGTAGTAGGCATAACTTTGAAAAATATACACTTAGATAGGTGAATAGTTAATCTCCATCTATAGGACGTACATTTAAAGATATGCGGACAGTTTATGTATGCTCCCTGTAAAAAAGCAACTTACAGACAAAACAATGCCACATTTATATTATAGGAGACATAACATAATATGCAAACTTGGACTCTTAAAGTCGGAGAGCTAGGGAAAAGGCGAACAGATGGAAAAAAACATAGAATCACTTTAGATGAAGTGTACACTAAATAATGTGTAAAAAAATATAACCCAGTGCATGAAAGATAAGATAATCTTACAACTTTCAAATCTGTAAAGAAAGTTAAGATTATCAGAGCTGCCACAAGAATATATGAAAAATATCGATATGAACTAAATGGCAGAATAATATAAAAGCGGCAGGAAAATATTAACTAACACGCCTCCAGTTAAACAGATGTCTACTAAATATCCTATGAAAGAAGGTAGCACTATACCTAGTCAAGAGCACAGCTCAGAACAGATAGAAAGAAAAACTGCTGTACAATAAAAAAGGGGGGCATGCAAACACCACCACTGCTAACCCCGGAAGCATGCTAATTGACAGATAGAAGCGAAAAATGAAGGCAATAAAACATTTAACATAGTCAAAATGTGCTATAAAATACAGGAGTTTGGCAAACACTTCTTCCCCCCAGGAGCGTGATGAGAGAGAAAAGTGTTTGAGAAAAGAAAAAATAAATTATTGTGTAAACGCACAGAAAAAGGACCCTATAGCCCCATAAAACCACTATAAAAAGCATCTAGACACTATGAATCCTAAGGTCTAGTGGCAATGTCTATATCATAAAGTGTCCACTGGCTATAATATAACATGAGGAGTATACCCACTAATAGATAAATGATGGAAGAGTCTTACAGGCACCCATTCTACTGAGCTTACTAGCCTTAGAAATGTCTGCTTCCAGTAGATAGCCCATTCAGTGCTGAACACATTACAACATAATATTTAAGTGAGGAGTATACCAACAAACCAACAGGAGGAGACTAGGGACATGTCCCTACAACACTTGGGGCAGATCTGAGACTAACTCATTCAATGGGATTAATTATTTCACTTCCCCATACTCCAATCTCCCCTCTTTCTATACATAGCAGCAATATGAGGGGAGAAATTTGGGCATCAAGTTTAAAACTGACATACCAGTGGGGTGGGAGGGATGAAGTGCTCTTGAGAAATTTTGCCTCCTCCTAATGGCTAGGAAGGGAATCCCATGAGTCATGGATCGTGAACCCACACCACCTTATGAAAGAAGGGAAACTTAACCTCTTGGGATCTAACATCAACACCTCAAATAGTTACAGAACTAACATGTTATTGACAATAGGAAACACTATAAGATAGCCTTAACATTAATGTTTTTAATGGTATATAGTTTAACACCCCTGTTTAACATATCATTGGCTATTATTGTTCTTTATCCAGAAGTTAAGTAAAAATATCTAAAGTCATTTGCAATCTCATTGGAATATCAGACTCAAATGGAAGGATATCTTAATGTGCCAATCTCATTACTAGGTTTAAAGCATTATTGTCAAGACCATAAAAACAATGACCTTTATCTACAGAGCAATTATTTAAGTGGGTCTCTACATAAAAGTGATTTTTTTATTTCATCTTCCAGATTATACAATTGCTTTGATTTCTTCAAAAACGTACATAAATTGGAAGCTGCTTTAATTTAGAATGGCTCACAAGGTGCCTGTGGCTATCTTGTTGTCATCAAAAACATTCTGAGATAGAGAGACCCTGTATCAAAGAACACACACAGATATGTAGTGGTTCCCACTTATGTATACAGTTTTTTTTATTGTATGCTGGCTAAAACATTTTATTATGAAAAACCCAACATATGTTTGTATAGTCTATAAAGATGTGTGACTTTAAACCTGTAAAAAATAACATATTAGTGTACACTAGGTGCCAAAGGCAAGCAATGTGTCAAAAGTACTCTTGATGCCCAAATTTCCGATTTCTGTTTATTTAAATGTGAAGGTCATTAAGACTGCTGTAACTACAATTAATATGTGTGTGTGTATATATCCAGTATATATATATATATATATATATATATATATATATATATATATATATATATATATATATATATATATATATATATATATATATATTTTTTTTTTTCTTATTTTTTATTTTTTTATTTTTTTATTTCTTGGGTTGTAGAGCATGAATGTAAAATGTGACTTGTCATGGACTCATGGACTTACCATGCATATATGATATGGAACCCATTTTGCATATTAAGACATATATGTTGGCCTACATTATTCAGTTCTTGTTACATATGGGGGAGAGATTACCTGTATGCTCCCCTTTGTGGAGATTGAGAGGTTTTCCCCACTGTTTATTAACACAGAGGCAATATATTCTATGACAGTGCTTATGGTCATAACAAACAAGTAAATTATTTCAGTTCTTTAACTTTTTATTTTTATATATTGTTCCTAAAGTAGTATTTTACAATATGATGGCATATTTGGTTATCCAAGGCTTAGTTTTTCTAAGGATGTACACATGAAGCTAATTATAACCTAAGATAGGGAGAAATACATACAATTTGTCTTTACAGGTACTGCAATTCTTTTTCTCTGTCAAAGTAACAAAATGTGTATACATACTCTCATCTTCAAATATTCTATGTGTTTTGCTGACTAGATTGTGAATATTCAGTTTCTGTACTAGGGAGAAACAGAATAAAAAGGCATGACATTTGTTTAATGAGAGGCAGAAATAACAATGCCGTTGTGGTGATGTGTCTAATTATTAGGATATTTTCATGATTTTTTTTTTCCACAGACTCTTTATGTAGAAGCTGCCAAATTACATGTCACCTTGGAGGGCATATTTTCTGTACTTCACAGCTTCTACAATAGCAAACTCATGAATATTTACTGTGCTGATCAGATATGCAGCAGTGAGAACAAATAAAAAATGCTAGTATTTGCATATTCGGCAGCTATTAGGGAGGATATGGACAGAAGGAAAGAAAATTAGAGATACCTTTCCATTGGGATACTGAAAGACATGTTTCTCTGTAATAAGTCTGACTTTCAAATTGAAAATGCTGCTACCTTTAGACTTTTCCTACTGCAGATCCGCTACATTAGGACAGTTTATACAGAGGCATTAAAAATTTTAATTAAACTCAAGGCTATTAATCAATCAATTATCTTGCATGACTTGATATATATTTATGCTTTATTCAGTCTTCCTGAGAGGTGATAAGCTTAAGTTTCCAAAATTAATGGAAAGAAAGCATTTTAAGTGAGGTAGAACGAAATAAATAAAAGAAACGCATATCTTTAAAATTGATTGATTAAATGTTTTCATCAGACTAATTGGCCAATACATTGACTTGTATATACAATGTTCAACAGTTAACAAATAATGACAACCCTTCTGAAGTGTTACTCACATTCTTTTCCTGTATGCAATAACTACAGATTCCTAGCCAGATTTGGAAATGCAAAACTCCATCACATTTATCTCCTTACATTATTCTACGTGATTTGTTTTGGTAACTTCACTTTTAATTAGTAATACAAAATGCTCCTTATTATATATATAAAATAAAAAAATAATTACATATTATATATATTTAGTTATATAATATAATTTTTAGTTATATAATTTATTTATGAACAACTTCAGTAACTGATGTTGTGTAAGCAATATATGAACACGTTCAAATGCTTTATGTTTAAATATAATTATCTACATTATAATATCACTTTCAGAACTCTAAAGGTTGTTTGATCCAATAAAACAAAATAACCAAATATAAATAAATAATCTCCAGATTATTTGGAATTGGCACATCCATCTAAAGTTTATTCTCCTACCCTTTTTTGAAGCCATCAATGATCTGATAGGCTTCAGTGCCACATCAATATAAGTTCATATTTAGGTTTCTAGATGGTATTGGGAGCATCATTTAGTTTACATTGACATCGCCTATTCGTATTTCTTACCAAAGCACCATTTTCAGATTTGCAATTTCTTCAAGGAGCCTTGAGCTGCAGTCCAAATAGCTTTTTATATTTTTAACATTTGAGTTATGAATTCCATAGAAAACAAAAGGACTTTAAACCAATGTCTGTCAGAGGTATAAATGTGCTCTACTTCTGTTTTACATTCTTTGTGATGACCTGTGTTTCGTGCAAGACTGACATTTTCTGTTACGTTGGAATCACATTTACATCAATAGATTCTTCAAAGTAATCATCCAATCACTGATTTTAAAGTTCATCTTCCCATTTTCACACACCATTTGTTCTAATAATTCTGCCAATCAATAGCCTTTTCAGGAGACATGAGTCATGGGGGGTATGTTCCCATCTCATGAATTATGTTGGGTGAAGACTTAAAAGGACATTAAACACTAAGGGCTAGATTACGAGTTTCACACTAATGTTAGCACATGTAATATAGAAATACTGTGCCCGCCCTAACTTGTGCTTATTTTACAAGTTGAAATAAACACGACTGCATGAGCACAGATTTAGGGTTAGCATAACTGAAGAACTTGCATGAAGGGTTAGGGCAAAAATTAAAGTTTCACTAAACATTTAAAAATACATGTACACTCATATTTAAACTATTTAATAGAAAGTTGTCATATAAATATTAATAAAAACGTTTTAAGGGCTTCGAAAGTGTTCAAGATGTTTGACTGCAAAGGACTTTTGTATATATAAATGTGTATGTATATATATAAATATATATATATATATTCAATGTGAGCAGACAGTGGAAAATCCCCAGTGAGCCTGTGCTCTTTTCTCAAGTGGTCAAATTACTAACGGGAGATAGGGACTTTCAAAAGTTAGCGCCTGAGTATTTGCATGGGATGACTGCTATGATCTCCCCAGGGTAATGGTAAAAACTTACATCCGGAACCCCTGTGTATCCTATGACTCGTGATCCCATCGACCGCTTCTGCAGCACAGTGAGAAACAAGAGGTGCTCCATGGATCGGAAAGTTACCTCCTTAGCCTCTATGGGGAGAAGTTTGCCTGTCTTTATCTACGGTTTCCTGGAGTCCCACGCTGTTTAGTGTGTGCAGCGTATTCTGTAGATCCTGCCCCTTGCTCTACCACGTGACCACTTCACCACCAATGACATGGTAGAGCTGTGCAACATAGGTTTCTATGCGGACCCGAAAGTGCTCAGCTTAGTAGGGAAAAGTTCTTTTAAAAAAGTTATAAATTAAGCCGGCAAAGACTTCTTCTGTTTAAAAAGTCCACGTTTATTTGACAAAATAAAAATTAAAAGGAAAAAAGTAGTAACATTCAGCTTAGGTAGCAGTTCAGTCTGACATGTTTCGGCTGTAGCCTTAATCATAGACATGTCTTTTTACACAGAAGAAAGTTTTTGCCGGCTTAATTTATAACATTTATATATATATATATATAAATATATGTCCTTTCTATTCAAATAAATCAAAACATTAACAATAATTTTAATGAATATTATTATTTAAAAATGTCTTTTAGTGTGTTTTTATAGTAAATATGTTACATTCCAATGTTAGTTACATAGGGAAAAATGTTCTATTATATATATATAACCTATATGTGTATAGATCAGTGTTCTCTCTAAGGCCAGTGCTTAATATAGTTCCACTTGTAATCTGTCCGTAAATTATTTTTTTTTAAATGCTGAACAAAAAAAATTGTAAGGTTTTTGTGTGCATAAAGCAATAGGCACTGTCATGTTGTAACCTTGGTTTCCATTTCTTTTTAGGGACAGCTAGAAATTAGTCAATGTTGAATTTTGCTGTCTGACTTTCCACTTATTACAGGAATTGGAAAACCAACAATTTTAAGAGTTAAATTACATGAAAGGAAGTCTAGAGATGCCACTGACATTCTGTTAACAAAATATCCATTGTTTTGGCTTCAGCAGAAACAATAAGATAACAAGCTACAAAGTAGGGCGATATATGTGGCAAGGTTAGGCTTCCAAAGCCTGCTATGTGCATTCTCTGCTTTCAGGACTGAAACAAATCCACAATTTTCAATCTTATATTTACAGGAAAAGGGGGCACAAATAATAATAAAAGTATATTTCAAAGTTGTTTTACTATTGATTATTAAGCATTTTCTTAAAGTGTTTACTGTCTGTTTAACTCAGATTGGCTTTTGTATTTCTATAGGACTCCTGTGAGACTGCTTAAGTGCATCAGCACTGAAATAAACTACTTATTTCCATAACAAATGCTTTAAAGGTACATGAAACCCACATTTTTTCTTTCATGATTCAGATAGAGAATGCAATTTAAGCAACTTTCAAATTTACTTTTAGGGCTCCATGTACTAAGCAGCGAAAGCTGCTCCAGGGCCTCATATGCGAGTCTTCTTCCCGGAATGTAAAAAGCAGATGTCATTAGACTGCTGCTTCTTACACTCTACGCCACCTCTGAGGTGGAGAGGCAAAATCACAGAGAGCATGCTCTCTCTCAGTGATTGACAATCCCTTCTCTCACAAGATTGGTCGTGTGAGAGAAGGGGCGGGCATTACACGCTCACTTGAGTGTGTAATGAAACATACGGGCAGGGGATCCTGTTCGTCCGCTGCCCATATGTATCGAAGGCGATCAGCCGACTTCTCACTCCTTGGGCCCCTACATGGGGCCCTTATTATCAATTTTTCTTATTTCTCTTGGTATATTTATTTTAAAAAGCAGGAATGTAAGCATAGGAGCTGTACCATTTTTGGTTCCGCACCTGGGTAGCGCTTGCTGATTGGTGGCTACATTTAGCCACTACACAGCAAGCGCTAACCAGGTGCTGAACCAATAATGGGCTGTCTCCTAACCTTACATTCCTGCTTTTTAAAATAAAATTTAAAAATGCTCTATTTGAATTATGAAAAAAAAAATTAGGTTTAATATCCCTTTAACCATTATGGCAAAAAGAGGCAATCAAATGGTGCACTTTTAGTTTATATTCTTCCAAAGTAGAGATACGGGGAGACATTTTACAACGGACAAGGTTGGCTCCCACAAACCTGCCATCCAGCATTGTGTCCAGCATTTGATTGCAAACTACCAACTCAGAGGCATTTAGGTTAGAAATCAGCAGTCTGATGAATGCTGCTTCTTAACTATCGGCTGCAAGGTCACTCACATGAGCCTGCACTATAGAAATCCAAAGCCACATCATGCAGCTTGATAAATGGAGCCCATGGTTTCAAGTGGAGTAGAAACTAAAAGACAATTGTTTTTTTTGCATTTCACAACAGGAACTAAAAATATTGTTGTCAAAAAGCCTAAGAAATACCAAGGGCCTGATTCTCTAAACACTTTAGTCTAGAAAGATTCTATTAGATGCCTAATAAATATTACAAGGCCCCTCAGGGATTGCTTTAAAGGCAATTCTTTACCCTGGAAATGTTGTATCTCCTTAATAGGAGTTTACTAATATTCTTTATGTGAAAGAAACACACTTTACAATGTAATGCTCAGTAAAATAAGCTGATGATTTCTCTCCACTCAGGTTTTTAAAAATCGGACCCTAAGAAACGAATATAAGCAGCATTTTGTAATGTTAGACGTATTTCAATATTAAGTAAAACATAAAATAACCAAACATAATTTTAGCTATTTAAGAGTAATGATGTATATATAAATAAAGGTACATATTCCCAAATCTGGAATTTCCATATCCAAACTTATTCTGAAGTCCAAATTTTTTAAATAATATTTTGTAAAAATAAAATGATCAAAAATTACTATTGTCTCTGCCTATAAGTCACAGTCTTCTCTGCCTGCATCTTTGGTTTGTTTTTTTATGTTCTAGCATGCAATAGTACTTTTAAAACAACAAATCTTACCTCTGATTACAGTACTGTAGTATTTTTATGATGGTACTATGTATATAAAAGTATTAACCATATAAAGCTACTTTAAGATTACATGTATAAGCTGTATTATGACATGTAAATATTGCCTAAATGACATAAGAAAGTGTTGTTTACACTTGGTTCCATCCCCTTTTCAAACTGTCCCCTTTTAAAGATGCAAACTTTCCAAAATCCAAACCTTTTCTGGTCCCAAGCAGTTTGGATAAAGGGTTTTCTACCTGTAATAACATTTTTTTCTACAGATATACTGGATTTTATTTAACCATCATAAATTTAACTTAGTAAGTATTCAGATTTGTAAGGTTTGTTGAAACTACTTAAAAAATATAACATATGCATTTCTGTTATTATTTTGATTAATTATCTGATATATACTTCACTATCACTGCTGACAATCTCTTGTTTAGAATTTAACAAGATGTTTCTAAAAAAAAAATAGTTATATTGACTGTATCTTCTATAAATTGAAAAAAGCAATTGAGTCACATTTATATGCGCATCTATTTTTTTTTTCTTCTTTATCTTTAAATCCTATCAACCTCTATCAATTCAGTTGAAGCTATTACAAACATGCATTTACTAGAAACTACTTCTTGGCCATTATTTTTAGTGCTGCTTAAATTTACAGTGAGATCAAGTGCAGGTTTCACATGAACACAGAACATTTTAATGAAAATCTGAACACCTTTTGCCAAACTGTCTCCAGAAACAGGAAGATAAAGGATTAAGTAGGAATGTTACCTTTTCTTTTGTCAAATACCAAGTAGAAACATTGGTTAAAAGCCTTAAAAAGACCTATTACCATGGGGCATAAAGTCAAAGAGCTTGGCTGCCCTAATACTCAGTTATCTCGTTTCTGGATAATGGAATGACCCCTTGCCTGCCCGAGCTGTGCAACAATATAATAGCATAAGCAGTGTGAATAAAGAGGTTATTTTTGGAATCCAATTGAAACAGTGTTAGAGCCTCTTTGACAGGGAAGGAATTGAACAAGATGCAATACTCTGGGTGAAGAAAAATATTGAATTTAAGGAAGGCGGAACCAGCTGCAAATCGAGGGGAAAAAAAAAAAAAACATGTCAAAAATAGTACTTAAAAGACAAAGCTAGGTTTTCTATGATATACAAGTATGTGCATGAATATATTTATATTGTTTTAAAGTACACGTATTGATACTGAAGTTATCATATACTTAATAAATATTAATTGAAATGTAATATGCTAATCATCTTGCATCAAATAGAATATAAGAACAAGAATAAAGTCAACAAATGAAAACATGATTAATTCCTTATTCTTATAGAAAGAAATAGTGTGTCTCTGTTACGCATTTGCACATACATCTGTGTTTGAATGTATGTGTATGGAATAGGTAATGAATAGCTAGGATTTACTGTATGTGAAGCAAAGTTGACTTTAAAATAAATTTAAAAAATTGTGTTTGTAAAGTAATATGATCTAGAACTTGGGGTAAAGTACTAAATTTATCAATACTTAGGGCCAGATTACAAGTTTTAATGCTTCATCTCGCATGCTAACTCAGTTAGAAGTAAGCTTTTTGTGCGCATTGGGTAGCACTCATATAACAAGTTAAGAGTAAACTGTTTTCACATGAACACTAACCCAATGCAGGGAAAAAGCTGAACTTAGGATATTGCAAATGCGTTAATGTATTCCCCCATCAAAGTCAATGGAGCAAAAAAAAAAAAAGGTGAACTTAGGATATTGCACATGCATAATGTATTCCCCCATCGAAGTCAATGGAGCAAAAAAAAAAAAAGGGTGAAAAAACCTTAACACCCTATTCACGTGCAAACCAGATCTCATATTCTCAAGTGCGCTAACCCGACATGAAAATATTCATATTCCACATTCCAATGTTCTTCACATAGCAGAATATTTTCTATTTATTCAAAAATACATATTTCTACATATATCTGATGGTACTTTGGTACAATATATATATTTATCTATACATATAAATGATTATATATAGGTTTAGATATATACAGATATATAGGAATATCTATTTAACAATACAGAACATTGGAATGTGAAATATATTACAGTAGATGCGCAGTATAGCACTTTATTAAATATAAATATTGCATAAATATGCTTTTTCATGTTTTCATCTACTGTATATATGTCTTTAAATACATATATACACCTATAAATACATATGTACATACATGTTTGTTTGTTTTTAAAACCCCAATACAGGATATCTCATATAGTAAATGAGAACCACCGGCAATAGGGATAAGTTATAAGTGTCACCACAACACTAAGGAAACACACTTGTGAAATAGGCTTTGTTCCCAATTATTATCTACCAGCACGTTGGTTTTATTAGCCTAAGTAGTCTTGCTGGACAGAACAAAAAGCATCTAAAAAATGTAATCGAAGCAAACAAGGGGCTGAAAGTAGGCATTCCAAAGCATTGTAGAAGGTTGGTTGGGGTTCTTCATATAAACCTTTCTTAAAGGGATACTGAACTTTTTTTTTCTTTCATGATTCAGATAGAGCATGCAATTTTAGCAACTTTCTAATTTACTCCTATTATCATTGTCTTCATTCTCTTGGTATCTTTATTTGAAAAAGCAGGAATGAAAGCTTACAAGCCGGCCCATCTTGGTTCAGCACCTGGGTAGCGTCTTGCTGATTGATGGCTAAATGTAGCCAGCAAACAGCAAGCGCTATCCAAGGTGCTGAATCTAAAATAGGACGGCTCATATGCTTACATTTCTGCTTTTTCAAATAAAGATACCAAGAGAACCAAGAAACATTGATAATAGGAGTAAATTAGAAAGTAGCTTAAAATTGCATGCTCTATCTGAATAATGAAAGAAAAAACATTAGGTTTAGTAGCCCTTTAAAGGCACATTATACACTAGATTTTTCTTTGCATAAATGTTTTGTAGATGGTCCATTTATATAGTTCATACAGGTTTTTTTTGTTTTTTTAAATTATGGTTTTGCTTATTTTTAAATAACATTGTGCTGATTTTCATTCTCCTAACCAAGCCCCAAAATTTTAGGAGAATACTGATGTATACCTACTCCTGTTAGTGTAAAGGGTCTTTTCATATGCAGAGAAAGGGGGGAGGGGAGAGTGTCTGCTTTCACTGGGTGTTCCAGTCAACCTAATACAAAGTGCTAAACTGAGAGCTTCTAAGCAAGTTTTTAAAAGGTTTTATACTGGATTTTTATATTAGAATCTGTGCACATTAGTCTTTATAGTAATGTCTATTATATTCAGTTATATGAGAATTGATGTATACTCTCCATTTAAACAGGTGCAATTCATAATCAATTACCTTTGTGAGCTGAGTCTCACTACTTCAAAGCTTACAAAGGTCTCTCTTTTATTTCTGTTTTATTTCTCTTTAACTTTTTTTAAGTTCTCTTTTGTGCACATGTTACAGTTACAGTGGTCTGTATTAAGTGCATTTTTCCCATTTGTCTGTTTTGTAAGATTTTGAAGGCTTTTTTGTGATGTCTGTATAAATGAAAGTGGAACTTATTCTATGAGGCGTGAAGTTAGCAGTTGTAAGATAGCTGCTGCTCTATTGATTATAATGAAGTTGCTCTAGTACCTTACAGCTGTTGCAAGGAGCAGCTATATAACTCTTTTAATACCTCAATATTCTACTTTCAATGTTGTGAAATATTTTAGTTTCACAAACATGTTTAATTGATTTTAGGAGCTTGATGGTCTAAAAATCTTCAAGATTTTGCAAGATTTCTCTTCATGCTGGTAAAATGTGGAGACATATGAGAGTCAAATAGTGAATAAAAATATAATGTATGATGATCACAACTGGTGGCAGGGCAAGCTGGAAAATGCCAAAAATGGTACTGCTGGTCTCATCACTTCTCCTGAGCTTCAGGAATGGCGAGTTGCCTGCATTGCTATGGAGAAAACAAAGCAGGAACAACAAGCTAGTTATACTTATTATACTTGGTTTGGGAAGAAGAAAAAGCAGTATAAAGACAAATATTTGGCAAAGCACAATGCAGTATTTGATCAATTAGATCTCGTCACTTATGAAGAAGTTGTGAGATTGCAAGCTTTCAAAAGGAAAACACTAGTCCTTTTAGGTGCACATGGTGTTGGCAGGCGACATATAAAGAATACCCTAATTACCAAACATCCTGATAGCTTTGCATACCCCATCCCACACACAACCAGACCTCCAAAGAAAGATGAAGAAAATGGAAAAAATTACTTCTTTGTATCTCATGACCAAATGATGCAAGATATCTCTAACAATGAATATCTGGAATATGGCAGCCATGAGGATGGAACAAAACTGGAAACAATACGAAAGATACATGAACAGGGACTTATTGCAATACTTGATGTAGAACCTCAGGCTCTGAAGGTCCTTAGAACTGCAGAATTTGCTCCTTTTGTTGTGTTTATTGCTGCACCTACAATTACCCCTAGCATCAACGAGGATGAGTCCCTTCAACGCTTGCAGAAGGAATCGGAAATTCTTCAGAGAACATATGCACACTACTTTGATCTAACTATTATAAACAACGAGATTGATGAAACGATTAGGCATCTGGAGGAAGCCATTGAGCTTGTATGCACAGCACCGCAATGGGTTCCAGTGTCCTGGGTCTATTAGACCATTTTCAAGATAACTGTCAATGTTTTACTACGTTAAAACACCTTGTGCAGTACTTGGAGAAACCTCTATTGTTGACATTGTCAACTTTTCCTGGCCCCTAAAGACTACCTATATGTAGTGTGACCTAAATTTATAATTATTGTCATGTCCTTATAGATGGGAAGGAAAACAGAGCAAATTTTTATGTTTATTTAAAGAGACAGTATCTTTTCTTATACTTTTTCCTCCTATATTGCATTATAAAGTACCTTTTTTAAAACATATACATTATTTAGTCCTTTTGGAATGTTATATTTTTGGAAATTGTATCTTTTTTGTTTCAAAGGCCTCTTAAAACTGCACAAATGATATGCTGCTTTCTATAATCTATTTTAATAATGGGGTAATTGAATTACTAATATACTAGGGTTACAACATTACATTCTTTTTAGCATCTTAGTTCAATAATTTGATTTATAACACTAATTTATTTAAACAATTTATCATATGTCTGTTGATAGAGGGAATTCCACATGTTCTAACGGCCTTGTTCACTTTAGAAGACTTACTTTATAAAGTTAATGTTTACTGCATACATTTTTGATACTGTCTCTTTGAAGAAATCTGTAAACAATATAGAGATTTTAAATTGGGTCTTAATGCATGTGGGCAGTCGCAAGCGTTTATACTATTGGTGTATCTGTGTTGAACAAAACTGTAACCTACTTACAGAAACATACATTCCGTTCATGGGAAACTGTACCTGAGGGAATTAAATACAAATATTGTAACCAAGTTGTAAACCTATGCACATCCCTTGCATTTTGGGCAACTTTATAAAGAAAAAAAGAAACCAATTTTTATTATTAAAAAAAAAAAAAAAATATATATATATAATGTAGCATTTTCAACATGGATGTTTCTAAAAGGATATTGGTAACTTAAAGGAACAGTCTACTCCAGAATTGTTAATGTTTAAAAAGATAGATAATCCCTTTATTACCCATTCCCCAGTTTTGCATAACCAACATGGTTAAATTACCTCTGTGATTACCTTGTATCTTAGCCTCTGCAGACTGCCCTCTTGTTTCAGTTCTTTTGACAGACTTGCATTTTAGCCAATCAGTGCTCTCTCATAATTAACTATGTGGGCATGAGTATAAAGTTATGTATATGGCAAACATGAACTAACACCCTCTCTAGCCATGGAAAAACTGTCAAATACATTGAGATAACAAGTGGCCTCCAAGAGCTTAGACATTAGAATATGAGCCTACCTAGGTTAAGTTTTCAACTAAGAATACCAAGAGAACAAAGCAAATTTGATAATAAAAGTGAATTGGATAGTTGTTTATAACTGTATGCCCTATATGAATCATGGAAATTTAATTTTGCCTAGACTGTCCCTTTAAGACAAGTTTGCACAATTTTTTTTTTATTTTTTTTTTTACATTTCTTTTGATGTCGTTTTTTTTTACATTTATTACACCTAAAAAGGCATTTTAAATGCATTGGTTTTGTTTTATTTGTTTTACTCTGATGCTACTGTGTTGAAAAATAAATACCGTATATAAATGGCATATACCAGTTGGCATAAGCATGCACTTTTTGCTTACAAATCAAACTAATTTAGCTTGACCTACTTAAAAACACAAACAATTTTAACGTTTGAGAAGTGTTCTTTAATATATTATTTTTGCATGAAAGATGCAATAGTTGACAAAGATATCAGATAGTGTATGTGACATCACGAGATACTCATAACATTCACAACACATAGCTGATGATACAATAGTAACTGTAACATTAGTAGAGGGTATGCAGAGATGATAGACCCCATTTATGAAAGTCCAGACAAACAAGGTTCGCCTCTGTGAACCTATCTGCCAAACGTCATGGCAATATGCTGCCCGCATGTATAATTGCACAAATGACTGCTTCTGCAATGCTGCCCCCTGCCTGGGCCTGGGGTGATTTTAACCTGCCAGCTCAGAGATAGTTTATAATTTAGGAAGCAGTCTAGGCCTAATATTGTGTAGTTATTAATGAGTTTGTTGATGTTCTAGTATTTGCTGTGTATTGATGGCTTCACAGGTTGTCAGCAGGTCATCTCAAAACTATTGGTGATTATTGTCTCTGTAATTTGAAACTTACTTTTGGTGTGTCTATATTTATTGTGCACAAGCAAACATAATTCTATATTTTAGTAGTGTCAAATTGTAAGATTTTAATGTACTTTGCTTAAAATGTAATTGCTTTTAACATAATAATAATAATAATAATAATAGCAAACACCAACTATTATCCCCAAACTGAATGGCAGAAGCATAAAAGGCTAGATTACTAGTGGCACGCTAACGGTAGCTCGCAGGAAATATGGGGTATTTTGTGCAAGACAGAAATAGCGCAGATATTATGAGTTGGGTTAGCATTACTTCAGAGCTCTGGTTAGCTGTTAAGCAAGACACAAAAGTGGCAAAAAATTAACAAAAATACATTTAACAGTACAGTTACACTCATATTGATACTGTCTGATAAAAATATTTAAAAAGATTGCATTTAAAAGTTATAAGGGCTCAAAGATATGAGGTGTAAGGCATGCAAAAGGGTTTTAACATAGATATACATACATATGTCTAAATACGTATATGTATATATATATAGATAGATAGATAGATAGATAGATAGATAGATATAGATATAGATATATATAAATATATATATATATATATATATATATAAGTTTATATGTGTGTACATATGTAATTATGTATTTATATGTGTATATATGTATTCACAGACATATATACAAATGTACACACATACAGTATATACATATATACTCACATATAGACATATATACTTTTTTTAAAAATACAATATCTTACAAAAGTGAGTACACCACTCACCTTTTTGCAAATATTTTAATATATCTTTTCATGTGACAACACTGGAGAAATGACACTTTTCTGCAATGCAAAGTAGTTAGTGTACAACCTGTATAACAGTGTCAATTTGCAGTCCCCTCAAAATAACTCAACACACAGCCATTAATGTCTAAACCGTTGGCAACAAAGTGAGTACACCCCTAATTAGAAATGTCCAAATTGGGCCCAATTAGCCATTTTCCCTCCCCGTGTCATGTGACTCATTAGTGTTACAAATTTAACAGGTGTGTTAAATTTGGTGTTATCGCTCTCACACTCTCTTATACTGGTCACTGAAAGATCAACATGGCACCTCATGGCGAAGAACTCTCTGAGGATCTGAAAAAAAGAATTGCTTCATAAAGATGGCCTAGGCTTTAAGAAAATTGCCAAGACCCTGAAACTGAGCTGCAGCACGGTGGGCAAGACCATACAGCGGTTTCACAGGACAGGTTCCACTTAGAACAGGCCTCGTCATTCTCGACCAAAGAAATTGAGTGCATATGCTCAGCATCATATCCAGAGGTGTGTCTTTGGGAAATAGACATATGAGTGCTGCCAGCATTTCTGCAGAGGTTAAAGGGGTGGGGGTCAGCCTGTCAGTGCTCAGACCATATGCTGCACACTGCATTAAATTGGTCTGCATGACTGTCATCCCAGAAGGAAGCCTCTTCTAAAGATGATGCACAAGAAAGCCTGCAAACAGTTTGCTGAAGACAAGCAGACTAAGGACATGGATTACTGGAACCATGTCCGACTCCTGTGGTCTGATGAGACCAGGATAAAGTTATTTGGTGTCTTGCCTACAGTCAAGCATGGTGGTGGGAGTATATCCAAAAAAAACTACTAGGAAATAGGTATGGAAAGAAAATACTGTTAGCACAAGGATCATAGTGTATATAAAATATAACTTTTATACTGTTTAAAAGACAGCTTTATATACTCTGGAAAGATGCTGCCAAGAAATATTCAAAAACACTTCTCTGCCGAACAATTGATAAAGTTTAGCATGTTTGTTCAATATTTAGTTAAGGTTATAAAGTTTGGAGTAATTGAGTTATAACAAGCTAACAGGGTGATTATATATGGAATGCAGACTCAGGTTGCAAATGTATCAATTAGAAATGGAGACTGTAGTCTCATATAATGACTATTGCTGAGCAACAATGCAAGGATATTAAATGAACCCTTTAGCTATTATCTATTTCCCATAATCCATTTCGGGACAAACAAACATAGATTGAAACACAAGTTAAGTCGAGCAGAGAGCTCATTAAAATTTACAAGCACACACACACAGAACCCCTGATGCGGTCGCGTTTCACATTACGCTTCCTCAGAGGTGGTGGGAGTGTCATGGTCTGGGCCCGCATGAGTGCTGCCTGCACTGGGGAGCTACAGTTTATTGAGGGAACCATGAATGCCAACATGTGCTGTGACATACTGAAGCAGAACATGATCCCCTCCCTTCAGATACTGGGCCGTAGGGCAGTATTCCAACATGATAACGACCCCAAACACATCTCCAAGATGACCACTGCCTTGCTAAAGAAGCTGAGGGTAAAGGTGATAGACTGGCCAAGTATGTCAACCTAAACCCTATTGAGCATCTTTGGGGTATCCTCAAACGGAAGGTGGGGGAGCGCAAGATCTCTAATATCCACCAGCTCCATGATGTTATCATGGAGGAGTGGAAGAGGACTCCAGTGGCAAACTGTAAATCTCTGGTGAACTCCATGCCCAATAGGGTTAAGGCAGTGCTGGAAAATAATGGTGGCCACACAAAATATTGACATTTTGGGCCCAATTTGGACATTTCCACTTAGGGGTGTATTCACTTTTGTTGCCAACCATTTATACATTAATGGCTGTATGTTCAGTTATTGTAAAGGGGACAGCAAATTTACAATGTTATACAGGCTGTACACTAACTACTTTACATTGTAGCAAAGTATCATTTCTGCAGTGTTGTCACATGAAAATATATAATAAATATTTACAAAAATGTGAGGGGTGTACTCATTTTGTGAGATACTGTATATATGCCCTTTATTAAGATGCAAGTATATGAATTGCTTTTGTATTAATTTACAACCGAATCCTGGAAAAGGGTTACTACAGTTTGCTGGCTCAATTGTATCATATAAATTAAAGTGTTTTTATTTATGTTTAATTGAGGTTTCAATAATGACAATACATTTATAGATAGTCGGTACACTTAAACAATAGTGTCTAATAAATAGTATAAGTTATACAGTCAAAAAAAACTGCCAGAAGAAAATATATCAGTAAGGTATGAAGTATTGTGACCTACAAGGTTAAAACCACTTTTATCGAATTAAGATACTCCCTCTAAACACAAGGGCCACTCTTGGACCCTACCATGCTTGTTTATGGTATGTAGAGAAGTCTAGTAAAGTTATTGGCCACTCTTGGGCCTTAAAATAGTGTAGTAAATGGAGGATAGTTATCTCGATGATCATTATTGAACCTCAGAAAAAATATAACTAAAGTTAAACAGGATCTTATTCTATAGAATTAGTCTTTTTGGCACTTTCTAAAGATAGAACATCATAATATGATATTAGTACATAAGGGATTCGATAAGTGAGGTTTGAGATATACTGTCATCTATACTATGAAGGAGTTAGGAAACAATCGGATAGATTACGAGTTTGGCGTTAGAAGCTGTGCGGTGCTAACGAGCAGTTTATGCTCACTGCTCACTTACAGACAGCGCTGGTATTACGGGTTTTTACAAACCCAGCGTTAACCGCAAAAAAGTGATCGTAGAGCAAAATTTTGCTCCACATCTCAACTCAATACCAGCGCTGCTTACGTTAGTGGTGAGCTGGCTGAACGTGCTCATGCACGATTTCCCCATAGGAATCAATGGGGGATAGCCGGCTGAGAAAAAGTATAACACCTGCAAAAAAGCAGCGTTTAGCTCCTAACACAGCCCCATTAATTTCTATGGGGAAAATACATTTATGTCTACACCTAACACCCTAACATGAACCCCGAGTCTAAACACCCCTAATCTTACACTTATTAACCCCAAATCTGACGCTGCGGACACCGTCGCCACCAACATTATACTTATGAACCCCTAATCTGCTGCCCCCAACAACGCCAACACCTACATTATATTTATTAACCCCTAATCTGCCGCCCCCAATGTCGCTGCAACCTACCTACATTTATTAACCCCTAATATATGTCGCCGCCAATATATTAAAGTTATTAACCCCTAAACCTAAGTCTAACCCTAACCCTAACAACCCCTAACTTAAATATAATTTAAATAAATCTAAATAAAATTACTATCATTAACTAAATTATTCCTATTTAAAACTAAATACTTACCTATAAAATAAACCCTAAGCTAGCTACAATATAACTTATAGTTGCATTGTATCTAGCTTAGGGTTTATTTTAATTTTACAGGCATGTTTATATTTATTTTAACTAGGTATAATAGTTATTAGATAGTTATTAACTATTTAATAACTACCTAGCTAGAATAAAGACAAAAGTACCTGTAAAATAAAACCTAACCTAAGTTACAATTACACCTAACACTACCACTATAATTAAATTAATTCCCCAAATTAAATTAAATTATCTAAAGTACAACCCCCCACCACTAAATTACAGAAAATAATAAACAAATGAATCCCCTAACAAGATAAAAAAGCCCCCCCAAAATAAAAAAGTCCTACCCTACACTAAATTACAAATAGCCCTTTTTGCGGGGCATTGCCCCAAAGTAATCAGCTCTTTTACCTGTAAAAAAAATTACAGATCCCCCCAACATTAAAATCCACCACCCACACAACCAACCCTACTCTAAAACCCACCCAATACCCACTTAAAAAAAACTAACACTAACCCCCTGAAGATCACCCTACTGGCACCGGGAGACATCTTCATCCAACCGGGCAGAAGTGCTCCTCCAGACGGGCAGAAGTCTTCATCCAAGCCGGGCAGAAGTGGTCCTCCAGACGGGCAGAAGTCTTCATCCAGATGGCATCTTCTATCTTCATCCATCCGGCGTGGAGCGGGTCCATCTTCAAGACATCCAACGCAGAGCATCCTCTTCATCCGGAGTCTTCTTACTAAATGACGGTACCTTTAAGTGATGTCATCCAAGATGGCGTCCCTTCAATCCCGATTGGTTGATAGAATTCTATCAGCCAATCGGAATTAAAGTAGAAAAAATCCTATTGGCTGATGCAATCAGCCAATAGGATTGATCTGGCATTCTATTGGCTGTTCCAATCAGCCAATAGAATGCGAGCTCAATCCTATTGGCTGATTGCATCAGCCAATAGGATTTTTTTCTACCTTAAAGGGACACTGTACCCAAAATTTTTCTTTTGTAATTAAGAAAGAGAATGCAATTTTAAGCAACTTTCTAATTTACTCCTATTAAAAAAATGTCTTCGTTCTCTTGCTATCATTATTTGAAAAAGAAGGCATCTAAGCTTTTTTTTGGTTTCAGTATTCTGGACAGCACTTTTCTATTGGTGGATGAATGTATCCACCAATCAGCAAGGACAACCCAGGTTGTTCACCAAAAATGGGCCGGCATCTAAACTTACATTCTTGCATTTCAAATAAAGATACCAAGAGAATGAAGAAAATTTGATAATATGAGTCAATTAGACAGTTGCTTAAAATTTCATGCTCAATCTGAATCACGAAAGAAAATTTTTGGGTACAGTGTCCCTTTAATTCCGATTAGCTGATATAATTCTATCAGCCAATCGGAATTGAAGGGACGCCATCTTGGATGACGTCACTTAAAGGTACCGTCATTTAGTAAGAAGACTCCAGATGAAGTAGATGCTCCACGTCGGATGTCTTGAAGATGGACCCCCTCCACGCCGGATGGATGAAGATAGAAGATGCCATTTGGATGAAGACTTCTGCCCGTCTGGAAAACCCCTTCTGCCCGGCTTGGATGAATACTTCTGCCCGTCTGGAGTACCACTTCTGCCCGGTTGGATGAAGATGTCTCCCGTTCCCGGTAGGGTAATCTTCAGGGGGCTAGTGTTAGATTTTTTAAGGGGGTATTGGGTGGGTTTTAGAGTAGGGTTGGTTGTGTGGGTGGTGGGTTTTAATGTTGGGAGGGGATTTGTAATTTTTTTACAGGTAAAAGAGCTGATTACTTTGGGGCAATGCCCCGCAAAAGGCCCTTTTAAGGGCTATTTGCAATTTAGTGTAGGGTAGGGCTTTTTTTTTGGGGGGGGGGGCTTTTTTATTTTGTTAGGGGGATTAGATTAGGTGTAATTAGTTTAAAAATCTTGTAATTGTTTTATTATTTTCTGTAATTTAGTGTTTTTGTTTTTTTTTGTACTTTAAATAATTTTATTTAATTTAGGGAATTAATTTAATTATAGTGGTAGTGTTAGGTGTAATTGTAACTTAGGTTAGGTTTTATTTTACAGGTAATTTTGTCTTTATTTTAGCTAGGTAGTTATTAAATAGTTAATAACTATTTAATAACTATTCTACCTAGTTAAAATAAAAATACAAACTTGCCTGTAAAATAATAATAAAGCCTAAGCTAGATACAATGTAACTATTAGTTATATTGTAGCTAGCTTAGGGTTTATTTTATAGGTAAGTATTTAGTTTTAAAAAGGAATAATTTAGTTAATGATAGTTATTTTATTTATATTTATTTAAATTATATTTAAGTTAGGGGGGTTAGAGTTAGGGTTAGGCTTAGATTTAGGGGTTAATAACTTTAATATAGTGGCGGCGATGTTGGGGGCGGCAGATTAGGGGTTTATAAATGTAGGTAGGTGTTGGCGATGTTAGGGATGGCAGATTAGAGGTTAATAAAATTTAACTAGTGTTTGCGAGGTGGGAGTGCGGCGGTTTAGGGTTTAATATATTCTTTATAGTGGAGGCAATGTCCGGTTCGGCAGATTAGGGGTTAATTTTTTTTTAAAGTGTTTGCGATGTGGGGGGGCCTCGGTTTTGGGGTTAATAGGTAGTTTATGGGTGTTTAGTGTACTTTTAGCACTTTAGTTAAGAGTTTTATGCTACGGCGTTGTAGTGTAAAACTCTTAACTACTGACTTAAAAATGCGGTACGAGGCTTGACAGGAGAGGGTCTACCACTCACTTTTTGTCAGACTCGTAATACTGGCGCTATGCAAGTCCCATTGAAAAAATAGGATACGCAATTGACATAAGTGGATTTGCGGTATTTCCGAGTCTGGCCAAAAAAGTGAGCAGTACACCTGTACCTGCAAGACTCCTAATACCAGCTGGTGTTAAAAAGCAGCGTTGGGACTGACTCGTAATCTAGCCGAATTTGAGGTTTTAGGAATGAACAACCAATAATTAATGAACCGCTGTTTCAAGATAAGTACATATAAGGGCAATAGCAATTGAACTACCATTCAAAATGTGCTGGGTATAAGAAATTGCTGTACTGAAATAAGTAAAATAAGTAAATTGTGATAGCAGTTACCGATTAATATAGCAGTGGATGTAACACCATTAAAGAACTGCTCTAGATTATCATTCTATTGGTAATTACATATATATATATTATCAGTTCCCTGCAACAATATGCAAGCCCCAGGAATCTATATTAAACTGGATGATAGGTCTCTGAGATATATAATTCTAATTACCCATAATTATTGTGCTATAATTAAAATCTGGGCAGATAAATATAATTTATATCTATGGGCTGCAGAGGTATTTCAAATTGCATCTAATAGTGGTCATTACTGCTTACTTAGCAACCCTTATACTATCACCTTCACTACAATGGATGAAGTAAAGACTACAATTATAGATCTGCAATTTCAATATATACCCATTAGCCATCTATTATGGTAGCTAATACAGGCTAATATAGCAGGGGATACAGTCCCAATAAAGAGCATTTATAAAAAAATTATTCAGCTGAAAATTTTAGACATTGTACTAAATCCTTATGTTAATATAAAGACCTCAGGCATTAATATGGAATAGGGAGATAGGTCTGTCAGTTATACAATTCTCAGGACCCACAGTTATTGTACTACAGATGATTCTTGGAAAACAATTTATTTATATCTGTAGGCTGCAGTTGTATTCTAATTTATATCTGTCATTAATAGTCAGTACTACTTACTTGGAAAACCCCATATACTAACATCTGTGTTATAATGGGTGTAATAAAAGAGTAAAATAATAGGGGTACCATCTCAATAAGCACTAATTTTGTAATCTATATTCCTTGTACAAGAAATCATGTCAATAACATCCTAGAGTCATATAATATCTATATCAACAGGTGGACAAAAGCAAAGCATAGGCATGGAACAAGAAACATAGCTCTGAACTTTTAGAAACTCAGTTAGGAACTGAATAACAGGAGTTATGGGACCTTTAAGGGACATAGTAGAACTGATCATCAGACTTTATACTCGTCATTAAAAAGACAAAATAAATTGCAGTGTCTCAGCAATAAAGCCCCCTTGTATAGGAGAAAAGTCGCTAAGAAATGTTACCCAATGCCAATCTTTTGGCAGAGATCAGAGTTCATGCAAGTAAGCTGATGGACATCACCTGAAGAGTATTTATATTATTCAGTGAGAGATATGATAGGCAATGTAGCCAGAATAAGGGCCACTGACAGACCACATCCAATTGCAAGGAGATGTATCGGCGCACCAAGGAGCTGTCAGCACCCCCAAACCCATCTGTCCAGCTCAGCATGATACCTTGGGCCCATGTGCATTTGGGTGAGGAAACGTTTACTTATCTAGATCTCTTAGTGTCAGATGGTTCTATATCATCACCAGCATATGTCTCAAGGAGAGGGATTCTCTACCTTAATTTAGATCCACAGTGGGCAGTCCGGCTCGAGGTGGCTTTGATAAACAAATATTTTGCATCTCTGGGTCCAGATTTGGTACAAAAGGTAACTCCCTTACTGGTAATTTAGGATGATTTTATGATTTTTAAGACTTCAGGCCACAAATCATCTTGAATGTTTGGAATAACTCCGCAAAGATCTGTTCTTAGCGGGGAACTTTCTGTTAGCCCAACCCCTGACTATAAAAGGTCATCATCTTGTCAATTTTTGCACAAAATTCCTGTTCAAAGTTCTCCAAAAATACTTGTTTTACATAGTATATCTCCTTCATAGTTTGCACTTTAACAGACACATTCCATCTGTACTACCCAGTGAACCAGGGGTTGTTGATATCTATATAGTAGGCCATCACCTAAGAATCAACAGTACGGACTAGACCACAAGAGTTGAAATTCCACAAAACATATATATTCTTACTCAGCTTCTGCTCATATATTTAGCTAAGACACTTTTATATTTAGATGTCAGAGAATTCCAAAGATAACTGATGGATTATCTATTGACTGCTCACAGCTCCTGTTATTTCAGCTTAACCATGCCCCCCCTCCCGAAAAAAGTTTTTTAACATAACAGGTGCACTGTCTCTTTAAATACAGCACTTTCAAAACAGCCAGCAAAACAAAGCGTACAAATAAAAAGCACACTCCTGTCAGGAGCCTAACTATACATAGATTTTTCCTTACTAATGATAAACTGGCCAGCTAACCTGAACCCAGTTTAGCACTTCACAGAAATTGCATAAGTAAAATACAAAACAAATCCAAACAAAGTTTGTCTCACCAGTGTGTCTCTTTACAGGCAGTCAGCTATGCTAACTGGTCTCCATCCTCTCTTTCACTCTGGAAAAAAGCCTGCTCCCTGAGACTCATACTATTCCTAGTTAGCTGCTTATAAAGGCCTGAGCTAACTTAATATGAAGCAGTAGTGAAACTCACCCAATAGGTTTAACTCTTTAGTAGCAGTTAAAAATGACACTCTCTAACCACCTGTTAATGTAAACACCTTCTTTCACCCTATCACATATCCCCCTCCCCAGCGGAACACTGTGGGGTGAAGTGGCTGTAGCTGTAAGCATGTGCACCCTAGATAGTGTGTCAGCATTACCATGTAAAAGATCAACCCAGTGTTTCATTACATAACTAAAAGGCTGAAGAGACAAGAACCACCTTGTTTTGTATATACCTCAATGGGGCATGGTAAATAGTACATAAGAGTTTCTGTAGCCAACTTGATTGCTAAACATTCCTTTTCTATTGTGGAATAGCGCTGCTCACTGGGTAAAAGTGTCCTACTTAGATACATTGTGAGAGTACTGCCCCCAAATCAACCTCAGAGGCTTCTGTTTGCAAAAATAATTATTTGTTCAAATCTGGAGCCATAGAACAGGTTATTGACAAAGTGTGATGTGAAGACCAGTAAAAGATTCCTCAGCCTTGCTGTTCTATCACAGGGCTTTTTGTAAGTAAGATCAGTGAGTGGAGCTGCCCTTTTGCAAAGTGAGGAATAAATCATCCATAATAACCTACATTTCCAAGAAAAGCTCTAACCTGTTTCTTCCCGAGTGGCCTAGGCCATCTCTGTATTGTTCTTATCTTGTCTACTTGTGTCTTCACAATTTCCCTATCAACAATACAACCTACAGTACATATTTAGCCTCAGTCAAGCCAATGGTACACTTCAATGGATTGGCTGATAACCCCGCTTTTCTAAAGGTTTCTCTTACAGCTTCTACTTTTTGTAGATGAGAATCCCAATCTGGAATGTGAATAATGATGTCGCCAAATATGCAGCCTCAAATTGTGCCTGAGGTCTGAGTAACTTATCAATTAACTGTTGAAATGTTGCTGGAGCTCCATGCAGGCCAAATTCATCACCTTGTAGTGAAACAAGCCATATGGAGTAGCAAAGACTGTTTTCTCTCTAGAGCACTCAGATAATAGTATCTGCCAATTACCTTCAGTGAGGTCCAAAGTAGAGATAAATTTGGCTAGTCTTTTTACAAACTCATCTACTGGGGGCATAGGGTAGGCATCAAAATTTGATGTCTCATTTAATTTTCTGAAATTTTTGCAGAACCATCAGGTTTGGGAACTAACACAATTGGGCTGGACCAGTTATTTTGAGATTCTTAAATCACTCCAAGCTCAAGAATTTTTTTAACTTCTACCTTTTACAACTTCCCTTCTGGCATCAGATATTCTATATGATTTTACCTTCAGGGTTATCCAAGGTGATTATGTCATAGATGATTTAATTTGTCCTATCTGACATAGGTGAAAATACATCCCTATTCCTTTCTACCTTTTCTTCAGCTTCCTCTGCTTATTCAGGTGTGAGCTCTAGGGAAATTGCTACTGAAGGTTATCAGTGCATGGAGTCAATTCTTGTGTTTTTCATTACAACTATACAAGCCTCTCTGTCTCTCTATTATTTCAGAAGATTTAAATAGAAGATTTTCTCTTTCCTGCAGCATGCAGGTTGTCTAACTTTGTAATTCACAGGGCTTAATTGTTCTATAAATTCATATGGACCCTACCAACAAGCCAAATGTTTACTCTCGGCTGTTGAGAGTAAAACCATTACTCAATCACCTGCGTCAAACTTTCTATGTGTAGCACTATGATCATAGTTACATTTTTGAGTAGCCTGAGCTTTCTCCATATGCTGGCGTACAAGGGGAACAATATGACCTATGTGTTCCTGTATCTGCTCTATGTGCTGTAGCACATTGTTTCCAGGAAGCCCTTGTTCTTCCAAAGTTTATTTTAAAATGTCTAACATACCCACAGGATGCCTGCCAAACAAAAGTTCAAATAGGGAGAAGCCTATTTACAATTGAGGAATCTCACATACTGCAAATAGTGAAGAAATATATCCCAATCCTTACCAACCCTGCTAACAACCTTCCTTAACATGGACTTAAGGGTGGAGTTAACGCTTTCTACTAACCCTGTTATCTAACCATGCTAAGAGGTCTCAGGCCTCTCTTTTACTCTGGAAAACAACCTGCTCCATGAGACATATACTATTCCTAGAGAGCTGTTTGTAAAGACCTGTTCTAACTAGATTAAAAGTGGAGCACTATTTTAATGTGTGCCCATAAAGGGGCAAATTTGGCAAGTAAAATAACCAGCCATTACAAGTGACTGGTTAATGCTCCCTGTAGCTTGTTTAGCGCAATTAACCAGAGGTCAGTTGTTTTATTAAAAAAACAAAATGACCATTTTAAGCAGTTATATATACATATAAACACATAAATATATATGCTAATATTCATATACATTTAAGCAAGAGATGTTACCAGCGCTAAATTATAACCAATAAAAGTGGTTGACAAATTATGGTATATTGTATATTGTAAAAAATCCTGATGTTTCAGTGAGGGCTAATCTGAAACTAGATAAAAGGTACACTGTGAAGGATCTATCAATCAAGTGAACATTGCGTGGATGTGCAGCGTGAACCAAATGATAAAAGTGTACCCTTAACACTTATAAAAATTTTTGCATAAAGAGAATGAATCACATAAAAATATTCAGCGCAACAAACACAGTGTGAAAGAATGCAATATAGGAAATGAAATCAAGGCAAAATCAGTCTTAATGTGTAATCAGTCTTAATATGAATTGATTCTCAGATCTTAGTTCTTAATACTTCTGCAGCTTTTCTATTCACAGTATTAGTATGAAATAATTGTATATGACTAATACAAAGAGACGGGTGTCTCCTTACCGGAATTACCCTCAATAGTATGAGGTAATGAATGCTCTCAATTATTAGCCAAGGCAATACTGGATCGGTGGTGATACTTCATCTGTAACAAATCTTTACAGAATGGTAGGTTTGTTCTTTACTCTGTTCTTGTGCGTGCTACTTGTTGAATGGAAACTTCCAAAGGCAATTCTCTTTGAAATATGGATCCTTCTTGTGGTCTCTCAGGAGTATGTTATTCCTCCGATTGGATGTTTATATAGGGAAAAAGAACAAACAACACATAGCGTAATACTGTATAAAAAGTTGATTTATTCCAGATACTTTTAACGCTATACACTTGCATCAAAAGCCCTCAATCCGTGATGAGGTAAGCATTCATATATATAAATAATAAAACGGTGAGGATTGAACCAGGCCAATCTGATTTGACAGAACTGTGTGGTAATCCTCGTATAAAAAGGAAGGGATGAAAGGTTATATGCTTGATAATAAAACCTTAGTCCAAGTAATGGGGGTTACAATACTCGTTAGAGTTACAAAGTCACTCAGGAATTGGTAAGGTTCAGAATTGTTGGATTGCAGTGCACTTGCAAAGCCAAATTATTAAAAACCGTTTGAAAAGGTACTTTTAAAAGCTAAAACATTCGCTGTGAGCCCAGAAACATGCTGTGGAGCTGTTGTTTCTTATGGGTGGTTGATATCACCTGTCAACGTGCTTGTGGGTCTTAAGTTAGTATAAGGTGAGCTGAAAGAACCGGACCGCTGTGGGTGTGAAACTGCACTGCCACTGTTTAGAAAATATCCCTTACGCGCTTCGAAGTGTGTCCGTTTGGTACTTCTTCGTCAGAGGTGTGTGAAAGTGCAGTCCGTTCGGTGTCTTTTTTAAAGCAAATTAGGGGGAGTGGTTTCACTACACCACATGTTATGTCAATGCGTAGTGGTCCTCAGCCGCCAATAGTAAGAGCTGTTACTATTGTAACCATAGAAACAGGGAAAGTTACTGTTTCATGTGTGTTCACTCTGCGTTATTGGAAAGTCTATTTTTAGAGCTTATTGTAGAAAGTAAGTGAATGAATTGGATGTTGGTAATTAAGGCGACAAATTGTCGAAAGAAGAAATTTTTTTTTTTTGTTTGTTTAGTATGCAAGGGACAAGGTGTATAGTAACCATAGTAACCACTCTGCTGTCATTTGAAGAGACATGATACTTCATTCATGTTGTGAATTGAAATAGTCAGGGTAAATTCTTAGTTGTGACACGTAAAAAGACATGAGTTTATCCTAAGAATCATTTTCTTCGTTCACAACAATATTAAAGTTAATGTATCTTATTCATTTACTGCGGACATACTGCCTCTGTCAGTTTAGAAACCTAGTATGAGGTATGCCCTATGATGTCTGCGATGTATTTCTTGCGTATTAGAGAAATTACTAAACCGTTATGTACTGTATTTCTCTTCTTTTAAATAGGATTGTTCCGTGACTATTTAGAACTATTAAGAAATAAGAATAAAAAAAAGGGCCGGTTAGTGTTTTATGATTACCATAAACTATTTATGGTCTTGGCCTAACTTCAAATAGAACTTCTGTATTTTCTATAACGGTTAAAAACGGGAAGATTCAATGTGGGTATACCTATATCTTTATCAGTTGTCAGAATCCTAAGGCAACTAGCCCTGTTATAAAATATGTGTATATATGTTAGGACTGGTTTCTCAAAATTAATAATAATAATAATAATAATAATAACAACCATGGCCAAGATGATTAGGTGACTCTGGTTATTATCCTATATGTCCTTTGTAAAATGGTCAGATAACGGAACTTTGGAAAGAATTTCTAGTGATTAGATATTAACCCTATGCTTTTGTAGTTACGCTTTTCTTTATTCTTTGTGTTCTCTAGAAATGTGGGTCTATCTAACAGTCTCCATGAACTACTACATTAAGTGATATAATGTCATGTGACTATAATTCTAATTATGGGGTTCACTGAGAGAGGGGCTTCTTCATAGAAAGGCCGCAAGGTCAATTTCTTCATTTAGACCTTTGGGTGCCAAAGTGCCCATATAGTGAATCCAGAAGGATTCTCTTTGCCTTAATAATTTAAATCTATCTTCTCCTCTTTTTGGAATTTGTACGTGTTCCAAAATAGTTCCCCTAAGGAGTTGGGGATTTTGTTAGTGGAATTTCTTAAAGTGTTTTGGTACGCTATGATCCTTATGTCCATTTTCAATTTTTAATATTCATATACATACATATATACATATATATTTTTAATTTGCTGCCCAAAGCTGTGTAAATTACCTCCTGTGCTGCACTAGGTGTGTCATGGCATGAGAACGAGGCTCTCATTGGAGCCTATGGAAGCATGCTCTCATGAGCACATGGCTTCCAGGCAATGCAAACGCGAGATTGCATGCTCATTGCGCCTAAGTTGTAATACCAGCGTACACTCATAATCTAGCCCAAAATTGTTACAGTAATTCTAGCTAGATAAGAACCTTCAACTCTGAGGTTTGCCCTGATAAAACTGTCATGATAATGATGATCAAAGGTCAAAAACTCAGGTGAAAGATCCCATGTGTGCCAAGATTCTATGTTTCTCACAGAATTAGAAAGCAATTATGTAAGCTAACTACACAAGAGAGAGGAAATAGATTGCTTAAATGTGTTACAGAATAAATCTATTTAATACAGATGTTTAAGATGCAATTTACTTGAGTGAGCTTAGTGTTTTGGTTGTAACTATGCATAATTAAAATGTTAAATTTAATAGCAAGAAATTTGGAATAGTGAAAGGTGGCATATTGTAATAATAATGGAGTTTTGTACTGAAACTGTATACACTTCTGCTCTTGGGGTATTCCTCTATTAGACCAAACTTGGCTTATAGTATTCTTATCCCAGCCTCAAGTGGAATGATAGGAAATATCCCAGAGCAGAGAGAGTTTATAAAATGAGGTAAGCAGTACTCACAGTAGGCAATGTAGATCAACAGGAAGACAATCCAGCAGTATATCAGTTAAGGGGTAAACCAATAGAAGGACCAGGAACAGGCAGGAGTCAGCAACAAAAGGAAATCCAGCAGTATAATAGTTCAGGGGTAAACCATTAGAAGGACCAGACAGGCAGAATTCAGCAACAGTATATAAATCCAGCGGTTCAGGGGTTAAGCAGTCAGAGTGGTCAGACAAGCAGAGTTTAGCAACAGTAGAGCAATCCAGCAGTTCAGGGTTTAAGCAGGCAGAGTGTTCAGACAGGCAGAATTCAGCAACAGTATATAAATCAAGCAGTTCAGGGGTTAAGCAGGCAGAGTGGTCAGACAAGCAGAGTTCAGCAACAGTAGAGCAATCCAGCAGTTCAGGGTTTAAGCAGGCAGAGTGGTCAGACAAGCAGAGTTCAGCAACAGTAGAGCAATCCAGCAGTTCATGGGTTAAGCAGGCAGAGTGTTCAGGCAAGCAGAGTTCAGCAACAGTATAACAGTCCAGCATAAAGTAATACAACACCCAGGAGCACACTAAGCAACACCTATACTTGGGCAGTGAAGATAGTAAGTTAAAGACTTACATAGGCACAGGATTCGCGCCACAGGAGATCTGGACCGTCTTCAGAGGGGGAGAGACGTGCTCTCCTAAACTGTCAAAGTAAACTGATTTAAGACCTGTCTCGAATCACAGTCAAGACAGGTCTTGAATCAGTTTACTTTGACAGTTTAGGAGACACATTACTGACACACCTGTTTCTGGATCCTTAGGGAACCTGAAGCTGCAAATTCTGCCTGCAGAATTTTTTTTCTTTAGAAGGGATTGCAACTGATCTGAGGGAATAAACAAAAAGGAAATCTTTCTCCCTGGGGCTTTGACAAAAGCGGATATACATATATATGGAAGGAGCCAATGACTAGAGAACCAACTACTCAACAAACTGTGCAGCACTTACCTCATTTTGATTGAGGTCGTTTTTTGTAAGTAGGAAGTTTATCTATCACTATTGGTTTTGGTGGGCACACCAACTTACCTGAAGTTTGTCTGTGGGAACTTTTTAGACTACTTTTTGGACTTTAATTACTGGACGTCATTGAAATATATATTCTTACATATACATATTTTAGAGTTTTAAATTGGTTTTATTGATTAATATCATGTATGCTAACTGACTAAATTTCAGTTATAAGTACTGTTTTGCGCCTATACACCAATCTCTTAATCCATATTTTATAAAAATAGACTTTGTATCTTTAGTGGCGGGGGCCACTAAGAATACCCTGTCTGGTTATATAGGCAGCATTACAGATCTTATTAATAACTATTTCTGAAAGAATTTACACTATCCTCTAAGCGCTGCTATTTACTATTCTTTATATATATACATATATATCTATATATATATATATATATATATATCTATATATATATATATATATATATATATATATATATATATATATATATATATATATATATATATATATATATACACACTGTGTGTATATATATATATATATATATATATATATTTTTATATAAGTTACATTTGACATGTTCCTACAGATGTCTTAACTGTGTACAATGCCAGGAGAGACAGTATGTAATAAATATAATAATTTGCATCATTAAATGTAGTTATATTTGTAGTTATATTTTAGACATAAAATACTTAGCTTGAAGCTTAACATGCTACATATATGTCCTATGGTCAAAAGATGGAAATTTTAAAAGTAAGAAGAATGTTGCTTAATATTAAACTATAACAAGGGTTTTTTTAAGAGACATTAGCTAAGCAATTTTGCAAGAGTGTATTTTTGAAAGCTTCTGCAATGATCAATTTAAACTCTCAACTCTAAATAAGTCATCTTTTTGAGACATTTATAGTGAAGTCTAAAGGACACAATAGATGATTAGTTGCTGCTGGTTCAAAGGATATTTATGAATCAAGTTTAGCTTTTCCATTTATGTCTACACCAATATTACTATGTTAACATTTTCCTCTGAGCTTTTAAGCAAATAACACAAATTCATTAAGTAAAAAAGCAAATAGTTGGCTATAAATCACATTACAGAAGAAGGATAAAGTTTAGACACATAGAGTGCATTTTATGTATTAATTTAGTAATGTACCATTATAAAAAGTCTGAATCTGAAAAAAGGCTGATTCTTATACATAAAGGCTAATGGTATATTATTTAACATTTTAGTTATTTGTGTCTATTTTATTTTATCTCTGGCTGAAAAAAAATATTTTTGTTCTTTATAAAATTGGTATTGTGTACATATTGTAACATAAATGTTAGATTTATTTTTAGATTGCTAGTTTAAAATTAAGATGACAACATCAAGGCATTAGGTCAAGGTGCAAAATCAGGCCTCGATCATAATCTTTCTGATATCTGCATCCAATAACTTATGGGAAGCACTTTTTTTCAGGTTATCACAATCCAAAATGGATTTGGATGTTAAAAACCCATAGTCATATATGGGCCAGATTTCAAGTGGTGAGTTAATAAAAGCGCAATTTAATATTACTAGTCCATGGTAAACCGCATTAACCAGAGAAGGGTTAGCACGGCCAATATTCCTCTAGCTCAACATATTTCAAATCAAATATTTCAACTGTGCTAAATAGGGTTTCTATTAAAAGTTGAAAGTTAAATATTAATAAATATACATATATGTGTGTGTATATATATATATATATATATATATATATATATATATATATATATATATATATATATATATATATATATATAAGCAAAAAATTCCAACAATGGTCAAAGAATGGGAAGCGGCACTTACTGGATTTGTAAAATGGGTTAAGACCTTTAATTTTCAAAATAACACTCCTGTAACTCCTCAGACAGTGTATTATGTGTCAAGCAAACGCTATATTTAACAAAACGTCACAGGAGTTTTATTTTGAAAATTAAAAGTCTTAACCCGTTTTACAAATCCAGTAAGTGCCGCTTCCCATTCTTTGACCATTGTTGGAATTTTTTGCTAATTCTACATACAAGCTGGACACCCTGGTTGCTGACCTGAATGTGATAGTGCCTGCCTTTTGCATATACAGTATATATATATAGATATATATATATATATTCAAAGAGACTGGGGCACTCTCACTAACAGGTATCCTAGTGCCAGGGTGATGAATGTAGGTTAAGGTATAGGTGATAGAAGACAGCACTCACTGGTCTTAAAGAATAGCAAAAACTGCTTTTATTTACGTCTGATGAAGGGGAGCTGTCCCCGAAACGTCACGTAAATAAAAGCAGTTTTTGCTATTCTTTAAGACCAGTGAGTGCTGTCTTCTATCACACACACACACACCCACACACACACACACATATATATATATATATATATATATATATATATATATATATATATATATATATATATATATATCAAAATAACAATAGTATTGCATTGAGCAATTGATGGAATTTACAGATTATATCTTAAAACACAGGATGGCTAAAAAGAACATAAAGTGTAACAGAGGTCTGAGTGCAGGCGGGGCAGGGGGTGTCGTAAAAATCATTAAGATATAGAGGCCCATTTATCAAGCTTCGTATGGAGCTTGTGCTTATATATATATATATATATATATATATATATATATTTATATATATATATATATATATATATAAGCACAAGCAGGGAACCAGCACACTTTTCTCATTCAGCTGCCGGGGTGCGCTTCCAAACACTCAAATATCACCAAATCAAAGAAGGCACTCTCCGTTTATCAAGCCGTTTAATAGTAAACGTTTTCGGGGTCTCCCCCGTCCTCAGACCACTTGGTCTCAGTTGTCTGAGGACGGGGGAGACCCCAAAAACGTTTACTATTAAACGGCTTGATAAACGGAGAGTGCCTTTTTGATTTGGTGATATATATATATATATATACACAGGGAGTGCAGAATTATTAGGCAAATGAGTATTTTGACCACATCATCCTCTTTATGCATGTTGTCTTACTCCAAGCTGTATAGGCTCGAAAGCCTACTACCAATTAAGCATATTAGGTGATGTGCATCTCTGTAATGAGAAGGGGTGTGGTCTAATGACATCAACACCCTATATCAGGTGTGCATAATTATTAGGCAACTTAATTTCCTTTGGCAAAATGGGTAAAAAGAAGGACTTGACAGGCTCAGAAAAGTCAAAAATAGTGAGATATCTTGCAGAGGGATGCAGCACTCTTAAAATTGCAAAGCTTCTGAAGCGTGATCATCGAACAATCAAGCGTTTCATTCAAAATAGTCAACAGGGTCGCAAGAAGCGTGTGGAAAAACCAAGGCGCAAAATACCTGCCCATGAACTGAGAAAAGTCAAGTGTGCAGCTGCCAAGATGCCACTTGCCACCAGTTTGGCCATATTTCAGAGCTGCAACATCACTGGAGTGCCCAAAAGCACAAGGTGTGCAATACTCAGAGACATGGCCAAGGTAAGAAAGGCTGAAAGACGACCACCACTGAACAAGACACACAAGCTGAAACATCAAGACTGGGCCAAGAAATATCTCAAGACTGATTTTTCTAAGGTTTTATGGACTGATGAAATGAGAGTGAGTCTTGATGGGCCAGATGGATGGGCCCGTGGCTGGATTGGTAAAGGGCAGAGAGCTCCAGTCCAACTTAGACGCCAGCAAGGTGGAGGTGGAGTACTGGTTTGGGCTGGTATCATGAAAGATGAGCTTGTGGGGCCTTTTCGGGTTGAGGATGGAGTCAAGCTCAACTCCCAGTCCTACTGCCAGTTTCTGAAAGACACCTTCTTCAAGCAGTGGTACAGGAAGAAGTCTGCATCCTTCAAGAAAAACATGATTTTCATGCAGGACAATGCTCCATCACACGCGTCCAAGTACTCCACAGCGTGGCTGTCAAGAAAGGGTATAAAAGAAGAAAATCTAATGACATGGCCTCCTTGTTCACCTGATCTGAACCCCATTGAGAACCTGTGGTCCATCATCAAATGTGAGATTTACAAGGAGGGAAAACAGTACACCTCTCTGAACAGTGTCTGGGAGGCTGTGGTTGCTGCTGCACGCAATGTTGATGGTGAACAGATCAAAACACTGACAGAATCCATGGATGGCAGGCTTTTGAGTGTCCTTGCAAAGAAAGGTGGCTATATTGGTCACTGATTTGTTTTTGTTTTGTTTTTGAATGTCAGAAATGTATATTTGTGAATGTTGAGATGTTATATTGGTTTCACTGGTAAAAATAAATAATTGAAATGGGTATATATTTGTTTTTGTTAAGTTGCCTAATAATTATGCACAGTAATAGTCACCTGCACACACAGATATCCCCCTAAAATAGCTATAACTAAAAACAAACTAAAAACTACTTCCAAAACTATTCAGCTTTGATATTAATGAGTTTTTTGGGTTCATTGAGAACATGGTTGTTGTTCAATAATAAAATTAATCCTCAAAAATACAACTTGCCTAATAATTCTGCACTCCCTGTATATATATATATATATATAAAACTAAATATGTGTATGTGTGTATGTTTACATTTCTATATATATGTGTATATGTGTATACATGCATCTATGTGTTTATATATGTAAATATGTCTATAAATATGTGTATGCTTGCAAAACAAATATGCATTCATACATACACACACACAAAAAAATATATAAAAATATGTATTTAAAGCAAAAATAATATTTTTTTGTATGCAAAGAACTAGGAATGTGGAATATTCATAACTCCTGGTGGATTAGCGCGTGAGCAATCGGTGTTAGGATTTTCTCTTCTGAGCTCTCTTTTAAAGTCTATAGGGAGAAAAAGTTAGCATGGTTGTGATATCCGAATTGATAGCATGGCCGACATTGCTCTAGCACAACATATTTCACAATGAATATTCCAACTGTGCTAAATATGGCTCCTATTAAAAGTTTGTGTCTGGGAGGCCAAAAAGTGAGCGGTACACTCTATAACCACATGATCCGTACCGCCATCTAAAGTCAGTAGTTATGAGTTTTACGTTACAAAGCTGTACCATAAAACTCATAACTAAAGTGTTAAAAAGTACACTAACACCCATAAACTATCTATTAACCACTAAACCTATTAACTATTAACCCCTAATCTGCCGCTCTGGACATCGCCACCACTATTAAAATGTATTAACCCCTATTCCGCCGCTCCCCGACATCGTTGCCACTATAATAAACCTATTAACCCCTAAACTGCCGCCCCCCCTGCATTGCAAACACTATTTAAATATAATTAACCCCTAATCTGCCGTCCGCCCACTCCAGCGCTATAAAAAACCAATTAACCCCTAAACCTAACACTCCCCAACTTTATATTAAAATTACAATTTACCTATCTTAAATTAAATTAAAACTCACCTATCAAATTAAATAAATTAATTTTAAACTATTAAAAAAAGACAGGGAATGTAGCACTACTTTTAAATATCAGTAAACACTTAGGCCTAGATTTGGAGTTCGGCGGTAGCCGTCAAAACCAGCGTTAGAGGCCCCTAACGCTGGTTTTGGCCGCACGCTGGTATTTGGAGTCAGTGATTAAAGGGTCTAACGCTCACTTTTCAGCCGCGACTTTTCCATACCGCAGATCCCCCTACGCCATTTGCGTAGCCTATATTTTCAATGGGATCTTTCTAACGCCGGTATTTTGAGTCGTTTCTGAAGTGAGCGTTAGAGCTCTAACGACAAGATTCCAGCCGCCTGAAAATAGCAGGAGTTAAGAGCTTTCTGGCTAACGCCGGTTTATAAAGCTCTTAACTACTGTACCCTAAAGTACACTAACACCCATAAACTACCTATGTACCCCTAAACCGAGGTCCCCCCACACCGCCGCCACTCGATTAAAATTTTTAACCCCTAATCTGCCGACCGCCACCTACGTTATACTTATGTACCCCTAATCTGCTGCCCCTAACCCCGCCGACCCCTGTATTACATTTATTAACCCCTAACCTGCCCCCCACAACGTCGCCCCCAGCTACTTAAAATAATTAACCCCTAATCTTCCGACCGCAAATCGCCGCCACCTACGTTATCCCTATGTACCCCTAATCTGCTGCCCTAACATCGCCGACCCCTATTTTATATTTATTAACCCCTAATCTGCCCCCCTCAACGTCGCCGACACCTGCCTACACTTATTAACCCCTAATCTGCCGAGCGGACCTGAGCGCTACTATAATAAATGTATTAACCCCTAATCCGCCTCACTAACCCTATCATAAATAGTATTAACCCCTAATCTGCCCTCCCTAACATCGCCGACACCTAACTTCAATTATTAACCCCTAATCTGCCGACCGGAGCTCACCGCTATTCTAATAAATGGATTAACCCCTAAAGCTAAGTCTAACCCTAACACTAACACCCCCCTAAGTTAAATATAATTTACATCTAACGAAATAAATTAACTCTTATTAAATAACTTATTCCTATTTAAAGCTAAATACTTACCTGTAAAATAAATCCTAATATAGCTACAATATAAATTATAATTATATTATAGCTATTTTAGGATTAATATTTATTTTACAGGCAACTTTGTAATTATTTTAACCAGGTACAATAACTATTAAATAGTTAAGAACTATTTAATAGTTACCTAGTTAAAATAATAACAAATTTACCTGTAAAATAAATCCTAACCTAAGATATAATTAAACATAACACTACCCTATCAATAAAATAATTAAATAAACTACCTACAATTACCTACAATTAACCTAACACTACACTATCAATAAATTAATTAAACACAATTCCTACAAATAACTACAATTAAATAAACTAGCTAAAGTACAAAAAATAAAAAAGAACTAAGTTACAGAAAATAAAAAAATATTTACAAACATAAGAAAAATATTACAACAATTTTAAACTAATTACACCTACTCTAAGCCCCCTAATAAAATAACAAAGCCCCCCAAAATAAAAAATTCCCTACCCTATTCTAAATTAAAAAAGTTACAAGCTCTTTTACCTTACCAGCCCTGAACAGGGCCCTTTGCGGGGCATGCCCCAAGAATTTCAGCTCTTTTGCCTGTAAAAAAAAACATACAATACCCCCCCCCCAACATTACAACCCACCACCCACATACCCCTAATCTAACCCAAACCCCCCTTAAATAAACCTAACACTAAGCCCCTGAAGATCTTCCTACCTTGTCTTCACCATCCAGGTATCACCGATCCGTCCTGGCTCCAAGATCTTCATCCAACCCAAGCGGGGGTTGGCGATCCATAATCCGGTCCAGAAGAGGCTCCAAAGTCTTCCTCCTATCCGGCAAGAAGAGGACATCCGGACCGGCAAACATCTTCTCCAAGCGGCATCTTCGATCTTCTTCCATCCGGAGCGAAGCGGCAGGATCCTGAAGACATCCAGCGCGGAACATCCATCCGGACCGACGACTGAACGACGAATGACTGTTCCTTTAAGGGACGTCATCCAAGATGGCGTCCCTCGAATTCCGATTGGCTGATAGGATTCTATCAGCCAATCGGAATTAAGGTAGGAATTTTCTGATTGGCTGATGGAATCAGCCAATCAGAATCTAGTTCAATCCGATTGGCCGATCCAATCAGCCAATCAGATTGAGCTCGCATTCTATTGGCTGATCGGAACAGCCAATAGAATGCGAGCTCAATCTGATTGGCTGATTGGATCAGCCAATCGGATTGAACTTGATTCTGATTGGCTGATTCCATCAGCCAATCAGAAAATTCCTACCTTAATTCCGATTGGCTGATAGAATCCTATCAGCCAATCGGAATTCGAGGGACGCCATCTTGGATGACGTCCCTTAAAGGAACAGTCATTCGTCGTTCAGTCGTCGGTCCGGATGGATGTTCCGCGCTGGATGTCTTCAGGATCCTGCTGCTTCGATCCGGATGGAAGAAGATCGAAGATGCCGCTTGGAGAAGATGTTTGCCGGTCCGGATGTCCTCTTCTTGCCGGATAGGAGGAAGACTTTGGAGCCTCTTCTGGACCGGATTATGGATCGCCAACCCCCGCTTGGGTTGGATGAAGATCTTGGAGCCAGGACGGATCAGTGATACCTGGATGGTGAAGACAAGGTAGGAAGATCTTCAGGGGCTTAGTGTTAGGTTTATTTAAGGGGGGTTTGGGTTAGATTAGGGGTATGTGGGTGGTGGGTTGTAATGTTGGGGGGGGGGGTATTGTATGTTTTTTTTTACAGGCAAAAGAGCTGAAATTCTTGGGGCATGCCCCGCAAAGGGCCCTGTTCAGGGCTGGTAAGGTAAAAGAGCTTGTAACTTTTTTAATTTAGAATAGGGTAGGGAATTTTTTATTTTGGGGGGCTTTGTTATTTTATTAGGGGGCTTAGAGTAGGTGTAATTAGTTTAAAATTGTTGTAATATTTTTCTTATGTTTGTAAATATTTTTTTATTTTCTGTAACTTAGTTCTTTTTTATTTTTTGTACTTTAGCTAGTTTATTTAATTGTAGTTATTTGTAGGAATTGTGTTTAATTAATTTATTGATAGTGTAGTGTTAGGTTAATTGTAGGTAATTGTAGGTAGTTTATTTAATTATTTTATTGATAGGGTAGTGTTAGGTTTAATTATATCTTAGGTTAGGATTTATTTTACAGGTAAATTTGTTATTATTTTAACTAGGTAACTATTAAATAGTTCTTAACTATTTAATAGCTATTGTACCTGGTTAAAATAATTACAAAGTTGCCTGTAAAATAAATATTAATCCTAAAATAGCTATAATATAATTATAATTTATATTGTAGCTATATTAGGGTTTATTTTACAGGTAAGTATTTAGTTTTAAATAGGAATAAGTTATTTAATAAGAGTTAATTTATTTCGTTAGATAAATATTATATTTAACTTAGGGGGGTGTTAGTGTTAGGGTTAGACTTAGCTTTAGGGGTTAATCCATTTATTAGAATAGCGGTGAGCTCCGATCGGAAGATTAGGGGTTAATAATTGAAGGTAGGTGTCTGCGATGTTAGGGAGGGCAGATTAGGGGTTAATACTATTTATGATAGGGTTAGTGAGGCGGATTAGGGGTTAATAACTTTATTATAGTAGCGCTCAGGTCCGCTCGGCAGATTAGGGGTTAATAAGTGTAGGCAGGTGTCGGCGACGTTGTGGGGGGCAGATTAGGGGTTAATAAATATAATATAGGGGTCGGCGGTGTTAGGTGTAGCAGATTAGGGGTACATAGGGAGAACGTAGGTTGCGGCGGTTTACGGAGCGGCAGATTAGGGGTTAAACAAAATATGCAGGGGTCAGCGATAGCGGGGGCGGCAGATTAGGGGTTAATAAGTGTAAGGGTAGGGGTGTTTAGACTCGGGGTACATGTTAGGGTGTTAGGTGCAGACGTAGGAAGTGTTTCCCCATAGGAAACAATGGGGCTGCGTTAGGAGCTGAACGCTGCTTTTTTGCAGGTGTTAGGTTTTTTTTCAGCTCAAACAGTCCCATTGTTTCCTATGGGAGAATCGTGCACGAGCACGTTTTTGAGGCCGGCCGCGTCCGTAAGCAACTCTGGTATCGAGAGTTGCATTTGCGGTAAAAATGCTCTACGCTCCTTTTTTGGAGCCTAACGCAGCATTTGTTTGAACTCTCGATACCAGAGTTAATTTTATGGTGCGGCCAGAAAAAAGCCCGCGGAGCGTTAACAGCCCTTTTACCGCCGAACTCCAAATCTAGGCCTTATTGTATTTAGTTAATTCAGTTCTAGACTCCTGAACTGAAAATAAAAAAACATGAACAGGTGTAGCAAAGACATACTTCACATATATATAATTCTCAAAAACACACAGAGCAGTCATTCCTTATACACATGCACATCCATTCTATAAATGTTATTACACTGGAATCCACTAGTCTCAGTCAACAAAAACCTAGTGTGCACAATGTCAGTTTGTATTGGAGACTTATAGTGACCAGCGCTGATACACAAAACAGAAAAAAATGGAAAGCATGCTGTTTTGAAAAAGGTTTTTTTTCTTCCAATAACATTAAATAGGAGCCACGTCAGTTAGTATGTGCAGCAATATGTCAAGTTATCCTCCAGATTAGTTACAGATATGATTCCTTATGTCACGCATACTGCGTCAGTAGTTTGAAACAAGCAAGTAAGCAAGCAGGTTGGATCACAAAAAGCCAGTCAATAGCCAGTCAACTGTGTGAGTGTATAACCCCTCTTAAATATTTTATTTTAACTGTTCATGCAGTACAGGTATTTATTACTGGGAACGTTACCTTCCGCAACTCGGCTTCCACGGTCACACCACTTCCATCAAAACGGAATAAACACATCCTACCTGAAGCCTTTATTCCCTCTGCTGTTTTAGTAGTGCTTGGTTCACCGCACCTTCCTTTAATCAAACTGCAGTACTTTAGTCGTCATATACATCTGTTCTGCTTAGTACCTCTACTTGCTTTCTTTTACCATGACCATAAGAGTTTTTATTCCAATCTGGGACTCTTGTAACTTGGCTCTTTCAAAGACTGCATCCAGGTGAATTGCTTTAAAAAAAAAACAGCCAATGCACGTTTCACCCATAATCCTTTGCGACAAGGGCTTCATCAGGGCTGTCAATCATTGTGTGAGTCATTCTTTTAACAGGTAAACCCCACCTCTTTTCATTTCATTGTAACTTCTTAAGGTGGATTGAAACTGTCTCCAATACTTACTCACTAGTTATTTTAATATATTACAAATAATAACTATTTTGTCTCACATTCAAACACCACCGGCATTTCACACTTTTAATACATTATATTTTAATTTATGGAGATACACAAAATTCCTCCACCAAATTTAATACTTTATACGTACCCCCACAAATTAATTTATGCACTTTTTCTTATGTTCTCCTTAAAGGCCTCTTACCCTATACTTTCAACTCTTTATTTAAAGGTAAAGTAATAAACCCAAAAGATTTTTCAATAAATCTTTTTCTGTTATTCACTGTATTAACAAATATTAAATATAATATAACATATTGTATCTAGTCTAATACAAAACTATTCTAAACTCTATCTATATCAATACGGATTTTAGGACTGGCCTTCATTTTCTTAATGTTTGAACATATTTAAAGAGATACACCAAAAAGGTTGCAAATTATAAGGATTTCTCATTTACAAAGGTCTCACCATTTACTGGTCATTCAGATCAATAAGGGATATTGTTTTTAAACATCCATCCAGTTGTTTATTACAGGAAACTTCTAACTGTTCATTTAAACCCTTGGAGGACAGTGTTTTTAAGACGTACATCCATTTTGTCTCTTTTTGTAAAAGACACTTGTCATTGTCCCCCCCTTTTTCATGATGTAATACCTATATCAATACCAACACATTTCAAAGTTTCTGGATTTGATTGGTGGTTTTCCAAAAAAAATGCCTTGCCACACTTGTATCCTTCAGAGAGGTAATATCATCTCTATGTTCTCTTATATGGTCTTTTATCTGTCTTTTTGTTTTTCCAACGTAATATCTTTGACAAGAACAATATAGAAGATAGACCACTCCAAAAGATTCACAATTAGTGAAATGTTTGATCTGATACTGTTTCTCTCCTGTACTAAAAGTTTTAGTCCTTACCATGAATGGGCAGTATACACATTTACCACATGGAGAGTTTCCTTTTACTTTATGGGAACTCAACCAATTTCCCATATTGGGGATCTCACATAATTGCTTGTCTCCAGTGCATCTTTCAAATTCTGTGCTCTTTTTACTGTCATAAGAGGAATTAGACCCACTACTTCTTTCACCCCCTCATCTTGGAGTAGGTAGCTCCAATTCTTTTTGAAGATTGATCTCATAGACTCCCAATGAAAATTAAATTTACTGATATATCTAATTGTTTGACCTTCACTATCTGTGACTCTATTTTCTTCAAGTTTGTCCCTTTGAGTATTTCTTGCTCTCTTTCTTGCTCTTTTTACAGACTTTTTTTGAGTAGCCTCTTCACAAAAACCTATTTTGCATCTGGTCAGCATGCTCTTCAAACGTCCTATCTACTGAATAGTTCCTTCTAAACCTCAGGAACTGTCCAGTAGGTACCCCTTTCTTCACACTAGCTGGGTGTGCACTAGAGGCCTCCAAGATGCTATTTGTGGCTGTATCTTTCCTAAAATTTTCTGTAGTGAGTACAGTACCTTGCTTTTTTATCTAAATATCCAGAAAGTTCAATTCATTCTCATTTATTTCAGAGGTCAAAAAAATATTCCTATCATTTTTGTTTAGTTCCAAAATGAAATCCTTTAGAAGCTCCACCAGGCCATCCCACAGCAGCAGGATATCATCCACATAGCGGACCCAGAGGTTGATGTATTTCTCCACAAAGTCCCCATGTTTATCAAAAACATCAGTCATTTCCCATGCACCTAGGTGCAGGCATGCATAAGTGGGGGCACAAACTGTCCCCATTGCAGTGCCTTTTAATTGTTGATAAATTTGGTTATCAAACATGAAGACGTTGTGGGTAAAGATGAATTGTAAAAACTTAATGACAAAGTCTGTGTGTTTATTATACATCTCGCCTCTTGTCTCTAGGAAATGTCTAGCTGCCTCAATCCCTATATCATGAGGGATTGGTGCGTACAGACTTTTTACATCAAGTGATACAAGGATTGTAGTGTTTGAGATTATCAAGCCATCCAGTTTCTTCAGAAGATCTAGGGTGTCTTTTACGTATGATGGTAGAGTCACTAGAAATGGTCTCAAAAATGTGTCAATATAATTTCCTATCTTTTCCGTGAGACAGCCTATCCCTGAGACTATGGGACAACCCAGTGGATTCTTTCTATTCTTATGCAATTTTGGTATTGTATCATTGCACCAGCGGATTCACGGCTGCTGGCAGGGGGTTTCAATCAACCTGATCATATTCGATCGGGTTGATTTCTGTCCGCCACCTCAGAGCAGGAGAACATGTTATGGAGCAGCGGTCTTTAGACCACTGCTTCATAACTTCCGTTTTCGGCAAGCCTGAAGGCTTGCCAGAAACACGGGGCATCAAGCTCCATATGGAGCTTGATAAATTGACCCCCTAGCCTACAATAAACTACCAATGGCCCTTAAAAGGGCCTTTTGTGGGGCATTGCCCCAAAGATATCAGCCCTTTTACCTGTAAGAAAAATACAAACACCCCCCAACAGTAAAACCCACCACCCCCACAACCAACTATCTAATAAAACTAAGCTCCCCATTGCCCTGAAAAGCCAATAGGATTTTAGCAGCTCTAATTCTATTGACTGATTGAAATATTTCAGCCAATAGGATGGCAAGGGACGCCATCTTGGATGGCATCATTTGCATTGAAGATCCAGGTTATGACAGCAACCGTATGAAGAGGATGCTCCATGCCAGATGTCTTCAGAGTGGACCCGCTCCACACCGGATGGATGAAGATAGAAGATACTGTCTGGATGAAGACTTCTTGCTGCCTGGATGAGGACTTCGCCAGCTGGATGAAGAAGGAAGAGGCCGCCTGGATGAAGACTTCTTGCCGCATGGATGAGGACTTCTCCGGCTGGATGGATCCTTCAAGCGGGACTTCAAGAACTGTAAGTGGATCATCAGGGGTTAGTGTTAGGTTTTTTTAAGGGTTTTTTTGGGTGGTTTTTATTTTTAGTTTAGGGTCTGGGCATGTAAAAGAGCTAAATGCCATTTAAAGGGAAATGTCCATACAAATCCCCTTTTCAAGGCAATGGGGAGCTTAGTTTTTTTTAGATAGTTTTTTTATTTGGGGGGGTTGGTTGTGGGGGTGGTTGTTTTTTTTTTTTTTTACAGGTAAAAGAGTTGTTATCTTTGGGGCAATGCCCCACAAAAAGCCCTTTTAAGAGCCATTTATTTTTGATAATTTGTTTCCTATTTTTTGTAATTTAGTGTTTGTTTTTTATGTAATTTACAGCTAGATTACGAGTTTTGCATTATGAGTGAAAAAGCATCGTTATGCTTCATAACAATGCTTTTTCCCTAACGCCACTATTACAAGTCTAGAAGGTATAGGTGTACCACACACCTTTTTGGCCGTCACATAACGTCAGTACCGCACTTTTAAAAAAGTCCTCTTTCAATGGGACTCCCATAGCGCCCATATTACGAGTTTTGCTGGGAGGCCAAAAAGTGACCAGTACAGCTTAAAATGACAATATCTGTACCACCATCTAAAGTCAGCAGTTATGAGTTTTACGCTACAAAGCCGTAGCATAAAACTCATAACTAAACTGTTAAAAAGTACACTAACACCATAAACTACCTATTAACCCCTAAACCGAGGCCCTCCCGCATCGCAAAAACTAAAATACAATTATTTACCCCTAGCTGCCGCTCCCCAACATCATCGCCACTATAATAAACCTATTAACCCCTAAACCGCCGCCCTCCCGCATCGCAAACACTATTTAAAGATTATTAACTGCTAATCTGCCGTCCACCCACACCACCACAATAATAAACCTATTAACCCTTAAACCTCTGGCCTCCCACATCACTACATAAATATATTAACCCCTAAACGTAACCCTAACCCTAACGTAACCCTAAGCCTAAGTCTAACCCTAACACCCCCTAACTTAAATATAATTAAAATAAATCTATATAAAACTTACAATTATTACCTAAATAATTCCTATTTAAAACTAAATACCTATAAAATAAAACCTAAGCTAGCTACAAAATAAATAATAGTTACATTGTAGCAAGCTTAGGTTTTATTTTTATTTCACAGGTAAGTTTGTATTTATTTTAACTAGGTAGACTAGTTAGTAAATAGTTATTAACTATTTACTAACTACTTAGCTAAAATAAATACAAATTTACCTGTAAAATAAAACCTAACCAGCCATGCACTAAAACCTAACATTACAATAAAATAAAATAAATGAAATCAATAAAATACAATTATCTGCATTACAAAAAACCCCCATTAAATTACACAAAATAAAAAACAAAATTATCAAAAATAAAAACGGATTACTTCTAATCTAATAGCCCTATCAAAATAAAAAAGCCCACCCAAAATAAAAAACCTAGCCTACACTAAACTACCAATTACCCTTAAAAGGGCCTTTTGCAGGGCATTGCCCTAAAGAAATCAGCTCTTTTACCTGTAAAAAAAAAAAAACTCAACAGTAAAACCCACCACCCACACAACTAAATCCCCCAAATAAAATTCTATCTAAATAAACCTAAGCTAACCATTGCCCTGAAAAAGGGCATTTGGATGGGCATTGCCCTTAAAAGGGCATTTATCTCTTTTACATTGCCCAAACCCTTAGCTAAAAATAAAACCCACCCAATAAACCCTTAAAAAAACCTAACACTAACCCCCAACAATCCACTTACAGTTTTCGAAGACTGGAATCCTCATGCAGGCAGCATAAGTCTTCATCCAAGCGGGCAGAAGTCGTCATCGAAGCCGGCAGAAGTCTTCATCCAAGTGGGCAGAAGTCTTCATCCAGACGGCATCTTCTATCTTCATCCACCGGCGTGGAGAGGGTCCATCTTCAAGACATCCGGCGCGGAGCATCCTCTTCTACAGATGGTCGCTGTAGAATGAAGTTTCCCTTTAAGTGACGTCATTCAAGATGGCGTCCCTTACATTCCGATTGGCTGATAGCATTCTATTAGCCAATAGGAATTAAAGGTGAAAAAATCCTATTGGCTGTTGCAATCAGCCAAAAGGATTGAGCTTGCATTGTATTGGCTGATTGGAATAGCCAATAGAATGCGAGCTCAATCCTATTGGCTGATTGTATCAGCCAATAGGATGAAAGCTCAATCCTATTGGCTGATTGCAATAGCCAATAGGATTTTTTCCCCTTTATTTCCTATTGGCTGATATAATTCTATCAGCCAATCGGAATGTAAGGGATGCAATCTTGAATGACGTCACTTAAAGGGAAACTTCATTCTTCAGTTTAGTGTAGGCTAGGGCTTTTTTATTTTGATAGGGTTATTAGATTAGGAGTAATTTGTTTTTATTTTTGATAATTTCATTTTTTATTTTGTGTAATTTAGTGTTTATTTCTTTTGTAATGTACATAATTGTATTTTCTTAATTTAATTTATTTTATTTTATTGTAATGTTAGGTTTTAGTGTAAGGCAGGTTAGGTTATATTTTACAGGTAAATTTGTATTTATTTTAGCTAGGTAGCTAGTAAATAGTTAATAACTATTTACTAACTAGTCTACCTAGTTAAAATAAATACAAACTTACCTGTGAAATAAAAATAAAACCTAAGCTAGCTACAATATAACTATTAGTTATATTGTAGCTAGCTTAGTTTTTTTTACAGGTAAGTATTTAATTTTATATAGGAATTATTTAGGTAATAATTGTAAGTTTAATTTAGATTTATTTTAATTATATTTAGGGTGGGTTAGAGTTAGATTTAGGCTTAGGGTTATGTTAGGTTATGCTTAGGGTTAGGGTTATGTTAGGGTTAGGTTTAGGGGTTAATATATTTATTTAGTGTTAGTTATGTGGGAGGCCAGAGGTTTAGGGGTTAAGTGGCGGCGACATTGGGGGCGGCAGATTAGGGGTTAATAACTGTAATGTAGGTGGCGGTGATATCGGGAGTGGAAGATTAGGGGCTAATAAGTATATTTAGGTTGCGACGATGTTAGGGGCAGCAGATTAGGGGTTATTAAATGTATTTAGGTAGCAGCGATATTGGGAGCGGCAGATTAGGGGTTAAAAACATTATGTAGGTGTCGGCGATGTTAGGGGCAGAAGATTAGGGGTTAATAACATTATGTAGGTTGCGTTGATATCGGAGGTGGCAGATTAGGGGTTTTTATGTTAGGGTGTTAGGTGACATCAATGGGTCTGTGTTACGGAGCTTTTTTTTCCGCGATTGCAGGGGTTAGGCTTTTTTTTTTGCCAGATCTCCCCATTGATGTCTATGGGTAAATCGTACACGAGCACGTCAAAACACTGCTTGTATTTTGGTGAGGTATGGAGCTCAATGCCACCATATCGCCCACGCAAGCCGGGTTTTTAAAAACTTGTAATAGCAGCGCTATAGGGAGGTGAATTAATGACACTTTTGTGGCACTCATTAATTTCCCTATATCGCTGAAAACTCGTAATCTAGCGGATAGTTATTTTTATTTTTAGTAATTTTAGTGTTTATTTTTTTTGTAATGTTAGGTTTTAGTGTAAGGCAGGTTAGGTTTTATTTGACAGATACGTTTGTATTTATTTTAACTAGGTAGTTAGTAAATAGTAAATAACTATTTTCTAACTAGTCTACCTAGTTAAAATAAATGCAAACTTACCTGTGAAATAAAAATAAGACCTAAGCTAGCTACAATTTAACTATTAGTTATATTGTAGCTAGCTTAGATATTATTTTACAGGTAAGTTTGTATTTAGTTTAAAATAGTTATTATTTAGTTAATAATTGTAACTTTAGTTTAGCTGTATTTTAATTATGTTAAAGTTAGGGGGTGTTAGGCTTAGGGTTACGTTAGGGTTAGGTTTAGGGGTTAATGGATTTATTTAGTGGTAGTGATTTGGGAGGCCAGAGGTTTAGGGGTTAATAACTTTAGTATAGCGGCGGCGACATCGGGAGTGGCAGATTAGGGGTTAATAGTTTTATGTAGGCGGCGATATTGGGGGTGGCAGATTAGGGGTTAATAACTGTATGTAGGTGGCAGCGATGTCGGGGGTCACAGACTAGGGGTGTTTAGACTCAGGGGTTTATGTTAGGGTGTTAGGTTTAAACGTAACTTTTTCTTTCCCCATAGACATCAATGGGGCTGCGTTACGGAAGTTTTTATTCCGCGATCGCAGGCGTTAAGCTTTTTTTTTGCCGGCTCTCCCCATTGATGTCTATGGGGAAATCGTGTACGAGCATGTCAAAGCAGCGCTTGATTTCGGTTTGGTATGGAGCTCAACGCAACCATATCGCCCGCACAAACCTGCTTTTTAAAAACTTGCAATAGCAGTGCTATAGGGAGGTGAAATAAAGCCGCTTTTGTGGCGGTCGTTAAAATTTCTATAGAGCTCAAAACTCGTAATCTAGCTGTTTGTCTTGCACTACAGAGAAGAGAAGTACCCCTACATACATTAACTGCATTTCATATTATCTGCCTAGACGCTAGTGATCCATTTTGCATTTAAATTTTTTTAGCTTTTTTTTGTATGATTATTTTAATAAATGTAATATGTGACTTAAGGTATTGAGAGTCCCCTGTTTTCGTACACTAATATGTTTTGAGATTGGAGTCTTCATATGAGCATGTACTGGATAGGATCATCTTGCTTTTTCTGTTTTTGTTTTATATATATATATGTATATACTGTATTCATATATATATATATATATATATATATATATATATATATATATATAAAATATTACTAGAGAAACCAGAGAGACAGTGAGCTTGTCCCCTGCTCACTGCCCAGCCTGCTTTTAATAACACATACTAGTGCTGCTATTTCTGTGAATAGGTTCACCACAGTATTTCCAGTCTACAGTTTATAGTGGGTCCTTCGTGTTACCTCCTTGTAGGGATCTGTATTTTGGCTTCATCTTAGAAGAGTAGGTGTTGTCTATCATAAGACATGAACACCAGGAAACCCCTACTTTTGGACTTCATGTGGATACTATACTGACTCTCATATCTCCTATATACGAGGTTTGAAAATGTAATAGATATTACAAGTTCAACAATGTTCCCATATAAAATATAAATAAAAGTTTTATAGCTCAGAAGCAACTTGACATTGTTATAAAAAAAAAAAAAGTTATTAATGAATAAAGATTGAGTGTCACTGAAATTTGCTCTGTACATTTCTAGCTCTGGGGGTTCCATTAATGAGCTCTTGCTGTGGAGAAACACACAAGTGAGACTGCAACTACAGCTGTTTTTTAACCTGTCAGCAACCTCTAAGGTTTTGGGTGTCAGACATCCCAGATGCATTCATCCAGTAAATAATTAATAAACAAACGGCTAGATTACGAGTTTTGCGTTTTGAGTAAAAAAGCAGCGTTATGGGTTATAACGCTGCTTTTTCACTACCACTGCTATTACGAGTCTTGTAGGTACAGCTGTCTCGCACACTTTTTTGGCCGTACCGCAAAAGTCTTTTTTCAATGGGACTTCCATAGTACCGATATTACAAGCTTTTTCTGGGAGGCCAAAAAGTGAGATGTAAAGCCTATCCCGCAAGATTTGTAACGCAAGTCAGTCAGTCTAAAGTCAGTAGTTATGAGTTTTACGCCACAAAGCTATAGCATAAAACTCATAACTAAAGTGCAAAAAAGTACACTAACACCCATAATCTACCTATTAACCCCTAAACCAAGGCCCTCCCGCATCGCAAACACTATAATAAAATTATTAACCCCTAATCTGCCGCTCCTGACATCGCCGCCACTATAATAAACATATTAACCCTTAAACCGCCGCACTCCCACATCGCAAACACTACTTAAATATTATTAACCCCAAATCTGCCACCCCTAATATTGCCGCCACCTACCTACATTTATTAACCACTAATCTGCCGCCGCCAACGTCGCCGCCACTATACTAAATTTATTAACCCCTAAACCTAAGTCTTTATCCAGACGGCATCTTCTATCTTCATCCATCCGGAGCGGAGCAGGTCCATCTTCAAGACATCCGGCACGGAGTATCCTCTTCTTTCAATGGCTATTGTAGAATGAAGGTTCCTTTAAATGACGTCATCCAAGATGGCATCCCTTGAATTCTGATTGGCCGATTGAAACAGCCAATAGAATGCAAGCTCAATAGGATTTTTTCACCTTTAATTTCGATTGGCTGATAGAATTCTATCAGCTAATCGGAATTCAAGGGATGCCATCTTGGATGACATCATTTAAAGGAACCTTCATTCTACAGTGGCCATCGAAAGTAGAGGATGCTCCGCGCCGGATGTCTTGAAGATGGACCCGCTCCGCTCTGGATGGATGAAGATAGAAAATGCCGTCTGAAGGACCACTTCTGTCGGCTTGGATGAAGACTTCTCCAGGTTTCATTGAGAACTTCTTGCCCCTTCGCTGAGGACTTCTCCCGGCTTCGGTTTTTCAAAACTGTAAGTGGATCTTCAGGGGTTAGTGCTAGGTTTTTTTTAAGGGTTTATTGGGTGGGTTTTAGTTTTAGATTAGGGTTTGAGCAGCAATAGAGCTAAATGCCCTTTTAAGGGCAATGCCCATCCAAATGCCCTTTTCAGGGAAATGGGGAGCTTAGGTTTTTTTTAATTAGGGTTTTATTTGGGGGGGTTTGGTTGTGTGGGTGATGGGTTTTACTGTTGGGGACTGTTTGTATTTTCTTTTACAGGTAAAAGAGCTGATTTCTTTGGGGCAATGCCCCGCAAAAGGCCCTTTTAAGGGTTATTGGTAGTTTAGTTTAGGCTAGGGTTTTTTTTATTTTGGGAGGGGGCTTTTTTTATTTCATAGGGATATTAGATTAGGTGTAATTAGTTTAAATATCTGATAATTAGTTTTTTATTTTGTGTAATTTAGTGTTTGTTTTTTTTATAATTTAAGTAATTGTTTTTAATTAATTTAATTTATTTCATTGTAGTGTAATGTTAGGTGTTAGTGTAAGACAGGTTAGGTTTTATTTTACAGGTAAATTTGTATTTTTTTTAACTAGGTAGTTAGTAAATAGTTAATAACTATTTACTAACTATTCTACCTAGTTAAAATAAATACAAATTTACCTGTAAAATAAAAATAAACCCTAAGGTAGATACAATGTAACTATTAGTTATATTGTAGCTAGCTTAGGGTTTATTTTATAGGTAAGTATTGGAATTATTTAAATAATTATAGGAATTTTTATTTAGATTTCTTTTAATTATGTTTAAGTTAGGGGATGTTAGGGTTAGGTTTAGGGGTTAATACATTTAGTATAGTGGCGGCGAGGTTGGGGGCGGCAGATTAGGGGTTAATAAATATAGGTAGGTGGCGGCGATGTTAGGGGCGGCAGATTAGGGGTTAATAATATTTAACTAGTGTTTGCGATGCAGGTTTAGAGGTTAATATGTTTATTATAGTGGAGATGACGTTGGGGGTGGCAGATTAGGGGTTAATAGTGTAGGTAGGTTGCAGCGACATTGGGGGCGGGAGATTAGGGGTTAAAAAATATAATGTAGGTGTCGGCGATCTTGGGGGCAGCAGATTAGGTTAATAAGTATAATGTAGGTGCCGGCGATGTTGCATTGGCAGATTAGGGGTTAATAAATATAATGTAGGTGTCGGCGATGTCGGGGATGGCAGATTAGGGGTTAATAATTGTAAGATTAGGGGTGTTTAGACTCAGAATTTATGTTAGGGTGTTTTCTTTCCCCATAGGAATCAATGGGGCTGCGTTACGGAGCTTTACGCTCCTTTATTGCAGGTGTTAGGCTTTTTTTCAGCTGGCTCTCTCCATTGAGCTGGTATTGGAGTGCGGTATGGAGCTCAATTTTGCTCTATGCTCACTTCTTGCCTTATAACGCCGGGTTTAGGAAAACCTGTAATACCAGCGCTGTAGGCAAGTGAGCGGTGACAATAACGTGCAAGTTAGCACCACACCCCTCTTACCGCAAAACTTATAATCTAGCCGAAAGTTCTCACAAAAATATGAGCAGAGGATGGGGCTGCATAGGAAAATTCTCATGTAATCTTTAATTCTGTATTGGACGCCCAGCATGCAGGCAGACAGACCCCTTGTATGGGAACCTTGTCTGCCCAGCATTTTCATAAATGGGTGCATATGTATTATGATGAAATGTTAGCATTTTATTATGTTTTAATTTATATTAATTGTGGTTCTACTTACCATGAACTGATATGGAAGTTTTTATTTTCTTTATAATAAATAGCACTATTTTATTTTAGATCTTACTTATGAACTGTAAATTAATAGTTTTGATTATTAGTCATTTAGATTCTCACTGTTTTTCTTTTTCTTTTTTCACACATCTGACAGATGCACCAAAATGATTCTGTTTGCATGAAATCATTGCTAATGTCTAAACATTTAAGGCTGCTATACATTTCTTAATGTAACATAACTGCTAGGATGCAATTTGTGGAATTATTGACTGATTTTCTTGTCCCATTAATATTTCCTCCCTTTGTGTTGTCAACTACCTTGACCCAGTGCTCTGTGACATTGATTGTGCCTGAACTCATCTTGCATGACATTAAACCAATCTTATTGTTCTGCAGAAAGTCAGCCTACTTAAGACCAAATAACTTGGTAAAGACTGATACCTCTGGTCCATTATTATTATTCAGCCAATGTGTTTATTCTATATTAGGCCAACTGTGCTAAATTAATATACCAGTATATATGCAATGCCAAACAAATATGTTGTCTATCCATGAAAATACATAAATCAATTCATATTGTAACCATTACCTTTTTATATTACACTTACAGTAACTAACTTCTCATTTATTTTTTGTAAGTTGTATTGTAACAGAAAAGTATAAAAAATCCACCGCCACAAACAGCATCTTGGATGCTACCAGTGCAAAAGCTAGAAAAGCACCTATCTTGAAAGGTAAATTGATCCGAAGTAGATTTGTAAAAATCCGTCCCCATCAGTTTGGGTCAAATGGATCACACTTTTGTGTGGGCACAAAGCTCAGTCCTCTATTTATCAGTTTCCTGTGTATACATTTGAATCCGATCTCTGATGCAGCCCAAGTCCTAATCTAAAACTAAAACCCACCCAATAAACCCTTAAAAAATCCTAACACTAACCCCAGAATATTTACTTACAGTTTTGAAGATCCGACATCCATCTTCCAAGAAGCCAAGAGAAGTCCTCAACGAAGCGGCCGAAGTCTTCATCCAAGCCCGTAGAAGTCTTGATCCAGACGACATCTTCTATCTTCATCCATCCGGCGTGGAGTGGCTCCATCTTCAAGACATCCGATGCGGAGCATCCTCTTCTGACGATGACTACCAATGAATAAAGGTTCCTTTAAATGACGTCATCCAAGATGGCGTCCCTTAGATTCCGATTGACTGAAAGAATTCTATCAGCCAATCGGAATTAAGGTTGAAAAAATCCTATTGGCTGTTGCAATCAGCCAGTAGGATTGAATTTGCATTCTATTGGGTATTCCATTCAGTCAATAGAATGAGAGCTCAATCCTTATCTGTGGATTTATTGTTCACTACTTCTGTCACGGGGTGCAAGATTACTTAATGAGAAATGAAAACATTTTTTTTTTTCATGATTTAGATAGAGCATGTGATTTTAAACAACTTTCTAATTTACTTATATTATCCATTTTCTTGGTTCTTTTGGTATGAAGTATGCTTAGGAGCCAGAACCTTTCTGGAGCTTTATTTGGTCACAGTTTTTCAAGAATGGTATCCTTCTGCAAGAGCACTAGTAGGCATCACTATTTCCTACCATATAGTGCCCCAGGTGCCTTCCTATCTATTTGTTCATCACAGAATATTATAGGGATGAAGCAAGTTTGATAATAGATTTTTTTTTTAAATGGTATGCTCTGTCTGAATAATAAAAGAACATTTTTGGGTTTCATATCCCTTTAAGCTCCAAGAGGGCAGTGCCAAGTATGAAAATGTGGAGTCTCATCAATCGGCACCTGCAAAATGTAAAAATAAGGGAACGGTTCTGAAGAGAGCTGTAGGCATGGGAGGGAATAAAGTGGCATGGTAATAAACAGTCTGTTGAACTTGTGTCAAGCAATTTAATATCCCTTTAATATAGCCAGTGTAAATAAACATTGTAGCTGCATTATTGACCTGGGCTTGCAGTATTGTAATGGAATTGCAATTAACCAAAAGAAGGAGACAATAGTAAAAAATCCTTGCAGTTTTAAAGGAAATGGCTGAGTTAAGATGCACTTGACAGGCAAGGTTGTTGAGATTTTGACACTACATAGAGATTAATGTAATGTAAGAAAAAACAAAGAGTAACTATAATAGAATATACTTTTATATTTAAAATACTGGCTCTTCTCATTTACTTTTGATAATTTGCATTATCCATCCTAACTTTCAACCATTCATTCACAACCTTTAGCATTGTCAATCTAATCCTATAATTGCACTTGATCACTGGCACCAAGGTAGGAAAATCAGATAGATGAATGGGATTTATGGCTATGCACAAGAAACACAATTTCCTTGAAACAGTGCAAAGTATGAATTAGTCATATATAAAAGCAATTTCTTAAGAATAAAAATAAATTTATGTGCATACCCCAGTATGCAATGATGATGTTGCATAATTTCCATATTAAAAGGAATCATAGTGTTGGAGCAAGTCTTCTGAGATTGATCCAAAAAGTACAGACTGACGTGCCTGGAAGTGCTGCTAGAAATATAGGAGAACTTAAGAATATGAAATTTAATTTCCCAAAGTCAATACACGCACTTCTTCCTATATCACTTGGTGATAAGTGAATCCATTGTGCAATACACAAAGACAAAAAAAGAAGGTGCCAAAATGGTGCAGAATTTCCAATGTATTTAGTACTCCAAATGTAAAAAAAAATACACACAAGTTAGTTGTGCACTCATAGGTGCATATACTCGTGTCCTGAACTTTAAGCCGTTCAGTTAGCTCTCATCAGGCATTGTCAATCAGCACTTTCCTTCAATCTTCTTCTTATCCAAATCAGAAATCAGCTTTATGGTCATAGACCTCAAGATCACCAATGTCTGCAATACTCTTCTGTATATAATAAAAATCAAAGTTTCAAGGCTTCTGGTATAATAAGATTGCTCTAGAGTAGGAGCTGCAATATAAAAATGCATATTTAATTTTTTTTTTTTAATTCATTAGGTGTATGATTACAAATCCGCAGTGCATACATTTAAATAGTTTTGGCATCTAAAAATCCAAGCCGCGTGTGCAAGACTCCCCTTTTTCAAATGTGCATGTGTAGTATTACATAGTATTACTTCATTGCTACTCATAGGGATTCCCTTCTATTTCAGTGGGAGTGGATCTTCTTTAGTGCTGACGATATTGCAGAATGCCTCCCCTTTAAATGACACTATACCAAGTCATCAATCTGGGCGGCTCGTCAGCATCAATAACATTAATAGGATTTCCACCTGTCAATTTATAATTATAACTCTGTATATTGAATGTCCATAACTTAACTAACTACTTGTCCCCAGGAGCTCAATTTTAACTAAGCTCATTTTATATTGTAAGTATAACCAATTTCTAAATAAATACAATAGATCAAATTACAATCTACTTTATGTCCCCCAAGTGAAATTTCATACACACATCTTACATATATTGTTTCATTTCTCAAGCCTTACCAATATTACTAATATAAATAAAAATAAACTTCATAATGAGAATGTGGGCATATTTGATTGCACTACTAATAAATCTACCCACCAAAAAGTGAATATATTTTTATTGGTCATGTGATCACTTTTTGGTTGAAAGATTTATTTATTTATTTCCTGTCATGAAGTGCTCCTGACACTTATCTAGGTGTCTCTTCAACAAAGAATACCATGGGAACAAAGCAAAATTGATACTAGAAGTAAATAGGAAAGAAACTTTTTAAAAATAGTATGTTCATATCCCTTTATGTTTCTATGTTACTATATGAAACCTATTTACTAAACTTTAGTCAGTTGGATCTATGGAATAATATATAAACTGGAGAGGCCTACTGATTCTAATTCAAACTAGCCCATAGTTTTGTGGCTACCAATATTACATAAAATTAGATGCTAGAACTTCCTAGAAGATTATTTCAAAAATATTTTTTTTCTTAATTACTTTAAACATTTACATGCTCTATCTTAACTCATAAATAAAACGTTAAAGATAATGGTAAAGATTAAAACTGTTTACTACTAGCAGAAACACAGAGGGACATCAGTAGCAGGACTGAATTGTAACTTGAACAGAAAAAAAACAAGTGGTAAACAATACACTGTAAAAAAAATCCCGTTGTTTTTACAGAAAAAAAACTGGCAGCCGTGGTTTCCAGAAAAATGCTGTAACAATTACATTACAGTTTAAAACTGTAGTAATTTACAAAAAAATTTTTTTCTGTAAAATGTATTCATTATAAGTTAAAGGTATAAAATCCTGTTCTTTGACTCCATATCTAATACCAATCTCACATATAAACTTTAAATTTATCTAAAAATATTTTACATTGCCAGTTTGGATTATTGCTCAGCGAAAAAAAATAATCTGTTCCTATACATTATGGGCATATTGAACACTTCTATCTTAGACAATTGCATTTAAATTGCACTGCTTAATATAGATTTGTGACCTTTACCAGAAATGTGAAACATTTAATCCAGTTTAGACTACGTATTTAAAAATCCAACAATAACTTGTCTTTCACAGAATTTGTTAAAGGGATAGTCTAGTCAATTACCCTTTTATGATTCAGATAGAGCATGTAATTTTAAGCAAATTTCTTATTTACTCCTATTATCAATTGTTCTTTGTTCTCTTGGTATCTTTATTTGAAAATGCAGGAATATAAGCTTAGGACTCAGCCCATTTTAGGTTCAACACCCTGGATAGTGCTTGCTTTTTGGTGTCTAAATGTAGCCACCAATCAGCAAGCGCTATCCAGGGTGTTGAACCAAAAATGGGCTGTCTCCTAAGCTTACATTTTTGATTTTTCAAATAACGATAGCAAGAGAACAAATAAAAATTGATAATAGGAGTGAATTAGAATGTTGCTTAAAATTGGATGCTCTATCTCAGTGTTTCCCAAAACCAGTCCTCAGGACCCTTACTCAGGACAGATATTCATTATATCTTAACTAAGGCGCAGGTGAAACAATCAGCTCACCCATCAGCTGATTATTTCACCTGTGCTCTAATATCTGGCCTGAGTAAGGGTCCTGAGGACTGGGTTTGGGAAACACTGCTCTATCTGAATCATAAAAGGTTAAAAAAGGTTAATTTTGACTAGATTATCCCTTTAACTTCAAAGCAGTAAACACAAACACCTGTAATTTCTCAACCTACAAATTTGTAATATGTACTTTACAAACATTAGAATAGAGAGCAGACAGATTAGTGATCATCTTATTGGATCTGAAAGAGAAAAGAGATGATCATTCTATTTTGCTATTAAGTTCATAGTCAGACATCACACCACTCATGATCTGAAAGTTCCTAAATGAAGGTAAGAACTCTAGGGTTCACATGATGATGGGATTTGTTTGTCTTCTCTACTTTTGTGCCCTTCTCTGTGTTGATGGAAAAAAAAAAACACTGGGAAATAGAAGAAAAACAAGTGACTGTATTAATAATAAAATAGCTTCATTAACAACAACACAAAACTTCACATCAATCCTAAAACATTTTTTCAAGCTATTATTAATTAAATATGTACAGTGTTATTTAAATAATAATTAAAATGAATAATTAAATAATATTAACCCTTTTGCTGTAGACGAAATGTGGGGAATGTCGGCGGGTTTCCCCATTCCGTGCAGACGAAGTCCTCCACATTTCATCCAGTATACTCATTGTTCTGCTAATCACACCAAGATCAGCAGCTTCTTCAACCCTGGAATAGCCATATACATATATAAACCATCTTAAAGAATAGCAGGATCGACCAAAAAAAAAAAAAAAATGTATAAAAACATACATTATACAAAAAAAACAAAAAAAAAAAAACATTGTGCAACTTGAATCTGTATCCAAATGGACAGAAAATAGAGAAATGAAGAAAAATACAAGAGAAAATGAAAAAAGACCAATGTAGGAGATGCATGAAATTGGTGCTGACACAACGAACTGACACATTTAAAATCTGTAACAAAGTCTCTAGCAGTAACAGAAGGTTCATGCACATTGTGAAAACAATAGAAACAAGCTTTAAAAGCTGAATACGTACAAAATGTCCGCTTGCAGCCAGCGCTAACACTTGTGAAAAAGCAATGGGGTTCATTCATATGAACCCTACAATGCAGCACATAGCCCTTCAATGTCTCAAGTGTTTTGCTGAGAAAAAGAAAAGGTCATCAATATTATCAAACTAACAAAATTGCCTGTTTTATAACTTTTATCTTACATGGATGATCGCAAAAGTCACTGCTTCACAAATGCTGAAAAAGTTAAGCAGTAAGCATGAAACCTACCAGACTAATTAATTAACCCTCAGTCAGTCAGCATTATTTTTATGACTACAAAATATGTCTTCACTCCTGTAACGGTAGAACTATACAGCTATAAACAAGACAGAAATAGTGGGTTTGTCTTTGAAAAGACTGAATTCATTGCTGTCATAGCTCTTGTAGAAACTGTAAATACTAAAAGAATAGAATTACAATAAGCACATGCTCAGTATGGTGCAGCAACTTTATGCTACACAAGACTGACATCAGTGACGTGCCGTCATAGGAGGCAGGTGAGGCAGTGTGCATTACACCTTTTAAATTCTATTTTATTAATAAAATAAAAAATCTTAAAGTTTATGAAATAATAAAAAAAAATTGTACTTCAACTTACCCCCCCTAGCCCCCCACCCCCCCCAAACGCCGACTCCACCATCAAGAACTTTGAACATATATAGAAGAGAATAGTTGATTCATTGTGATCCATATTGCGCAATGAAGGAGAGGCTGTGAGTGTGAGCCGTTCAGTGCCCCTCCATTGCGCAACATGAATGGCTTTGTAAAGGCCAGAGACAGCACCACCCAGTGGCGCTTAAGGCTCTTTGTGGCCCATACGGCTCCCTATTGAGGCTGCTTCTAAGCAGCCTCGGGAGCCCTCAGCCAATCGGCGGTCGACTCCAGTGTGAGATAATGATTCACGTGACTGAGTCTCTCATCTACGTAACGTCACAGTCACACAGGAACTTTGGGAAGATAGCCCGCTTCAAAATTAGCCATTTTAGTAAGTGCCAGTGTGAGATATCATCATAGGAGTCACTACATTGCGGCGCCATCTCATCTCTGCAGCACAGAGCAGTGCAGACTTTCAGGTATTTCTGAGGACCCCTTGTACAGTTTCAGAACAGAATCTCAGGACCCCATTCATCATACCAAATTAATGTGCCAAGCAACTGTTATCTGCCATCAAATTCTCAACAGGAAGAGGTCTTGGTAAATGCACCTATATATTAGCCTGATGCAGCATGTGCAATTGAGATACTAAATCAATGGGTAAATGTAATAAGCCTACAGTACCTCGTTACCTGCTGACTGTACACTTTTTCCCTCATTTTCATTATAAGCTCGTATTGTTTTTAACTTGAAAGAATTCCAAAACTGTGCTATTCCTAGGCTTTATATATACGCTTAATGGACTTATTTGCATATTTTATATTCAGAGGACCTTAAAAGTCAGAGCTGAATTCAAATTAAATACTGTTTAATCATTCTGAAACTACAACATACCTAAGTTGCTTGTAAGCGGAAAAATGTTTAATCTAAAATCCTTTTAGGTGAGGGAACAAGATCCGTTGGCCTGTTTATTAAAAAAATTAAAGGCAAAAAAAAAAATCACTCTTTCTATGTTTTTCTATTTTGCTTATGTAAAATGTTTAGATATGCAGAGAATAAACCTATATTATATATATTTTTTTCTATAAAAATATCCTTCTATAAAAGGGCAGAAATCAAAAACATTATTAATATATTAAGCAGTCTAAGGTTTGTTCCAGGCACAATCTTAAAACAATATTTTTTTTCTTACTATACAGAATAAAGGGTTTTCTGCAAAACATGTATCATAAAGATGTGAGAAATGAATTTTCCATGTACCCCTGTACAGAGTCGGATCAAGAGTTAGTGAGGCCTTAGGCAAATTCAAATATGAGGCTTCTCTCATACTTAATTTGTATTGCCCAATAAACATGTCCCTAATGTCCCTATACTTTATACCTGGTTGTGTACAAGATTTTTCACTCTTTTTATTTTCTTTATTTAGATCATTTATGTTCTGGCATTCATCTGTTCAACTGCATCCAATCTCTCAATAATAATAATGATAATGAGGAGAGATAAAGAAAGGAAAGTGATGAGAGGGAGAATATAGAAGAGGAAGAGAAAGAGAGTCGAGGGAGGGGAGGGAGAGTAGCACAAAGTTAAAAGAGCAAAGTGAGGGGAGGGAGAGGAAAGAGAGTGAAGAAGAGATAAGAGGGAAAAAAGAAGAGTGGACATAGAATACAGAGTGGATAGAAAAGGGAGAGAGAGAAAATACAGTGTGGATAAAGATGGGCGTTAGAGGGAGAGTAGAAAAGTCAAAGGCCCCTATTTAAGAAAGGTCTTGTGGACCTGATCCGACACTGCGGATCAGGTCCGCAAGACCTCGCTGAATGCGGAAAGCAATACGCTCTCTGTATTCAGCATTGCACCAGCAGCTCACAAGATGCTGCCCCCTTCAGACTCACGGCCAATTGGCTGCCAGCATGGGGGTGTCAATCAACCCCATCGTACTTGATCGGGTTGATTTCTGGCGATTCCTGTCAGCCTGCTCAGAGCAGACGAACAGGGTTATGGAGCAGCGGTCTTTAGACCACAGCTCCATAACTTTTGTTTCTGGCGAGTCTTTATTGTGCAGCCTGCCAATTTAATGGTAAATTTAAGCTACCTCTATCTGGCTCATATATATGTTTCTCAGGTGTATCATAGCCAGCGCCTCACCAGCCTCTGACCTCACCGCACATCACTGACTGACATAAAAAAAATAGACAGGAATGCAGGATAATCAATGTAAATAAGATGTAGAACAGTATTAGCAAGTAATCTACTGCTTACAGTTATTAGGTTATGCAAAGAGCAGGTGATGAAGAGCTATGAACAAGATGGATGACAAGAAACACTGACTTGAGCCTTACAGGAAGCTGATTGTACTTCCTGCTCTGTCACTTTCTTTATGGGAGGCTGCATTTATAACAAAAATCACTACATCTTTTTTTTTTTTTCTTCACTTCTTTTTATTTAGTTTTCACAGAAAGACAAACAAAAAAAAATTAGTGCAATGTACAAACACTTTTTCATAACAAAAATTGCAACTTTAGCTTACAGAGTACCATACATTATAACAATTCTCCTGTCTGAATATTATACACTTCTCTATTCTTACATTTTCTTTCCACAAAAAAAAAATAATAAAAAAAAAAATAAAAAATTAACAAATCCAAGCCATATGTTATAATATAGATCAATTTATACTTTCTCACAATCTTGCAGATGTAGCAAGTAATATGGCAGAAACCCTTCTACTATTAAAGTGATAAAGGGTATTGTGTTTATTAATGGGGCAATAAATAGTAGTTGAATTGGCCGAGGCCAAGATAGAATAATTGTCTTCCATTTAGAAAAAAAAGATCTAAATTGTTTTGCTGAGGTTGGCTTCAAATCTTGCAATTCGATAGTCATTTGTAATTTCATACTATCTATGAATTCAGGGATTCCAGGAGCACCAGGGGATCTCCATCTCTTAAATATCAGAGATCGCGCAGCCAAAATGGCCATATTTATCAGTCTTTGTTCTCCGGGTTCTGTCCTGCCTTTCAGTAAGAAAAGACTATGATGTAGTGTCATCTGGAAGTTCTCATGTAAAAATGTATTTATCCAATAGTTTATCTTGGCCCAGTATTGCTTAATTTTGGGACAAGACCACAGGCAGTGTATCAAGTCTGCTTTCTCCTCATAACATTTAAAGCAGTTACTAGTTTGGTTTCCTTTTGCCCATTTACTCATTCTATGTGGCGTTAAATAAAAATTGTTAATAACTTTCATTTGCGATTCTCTCCAGCTAATTAGTGTCGTGGCTTTTTCTGCAAGATCTATACTATTTTGCAGGTTTTTAGTTTGGGTTGCAGGATAGTATTTAGCTATATTATCCTTAAGCTTATTTATATGTTCTGCTCCAATTTTTGTTAGTAGGGTTTTATACCAATATGAAATTGAACGTTTGTCCACTTTATATAGTTTAACCCCAGAATCTATTTCAGGTTTATTCCAATCATATCCATATAAGGATATTTTTTGGAGAAGGTAATTTCGTATTTGGAGATATGCATAAAAATCTTTTGATGGGTCCCCATATAATTGTCTCAATTCCTGAAATGTATATATTAATCTCGAGTCAGGGTGTTTTAGCTGTGTCAAATGAATTAATCCACTGTCCCCCCATTTCCTAAATACTTTGTTTTGTATACCTGGAGAAAAATCCAATATGCCTATAATAGGAAGATATCTAGAGATCTGATAAGAATACTCCATTGACTTTAAATACTTCTGCCAAGCTTGTACTATATTTGCCATTATGCTCATAGTGCTGATGTTACTTGGTAATTTGTTATATGGATAATGTAATATCGCTTTTAGGTTAAATGGCTTTACTAGCTCCGTTTCTATTTCGTAATACGTGACATAGTTGGCTTCTGTAATCCAGTCCACCCCAAAATTCACTAATGTCACCCAATTATAATATTGTAGATTAGGAAGTGAGAGTCCCCCAAATGTCTTTTTTTTCCCCAAATAAAATTAGCACATGAAGTATTATATCTGTTTATATCTTAATTTAAAATAAGTAAAGGCAAGTTTTGTAGTAAGAACATTATTCGGGGGAAGAAGATCGTTTTTAAGAGCATTATTTTTGCCAATAGTGAAAAATAATGAATATTCCATCTTTTCATATCAGTAATCAATTTATCAAAAAGTATATCATAATTAAGATGGTACCAGGCTCTGGGATCCCTCCCTAAACTGATTCCAAGATAATGTATATGATCTACTTCTTTAAATAAATGTTTTGAGTAGCTCTTTGTAGTTTTAATTATCCATAATATTTCAGATTTGTTTGAATTGATTTTATAACCTGAAAATTGACTGTAACATCGGATTATTTCTAAAATTTTTGGGATATTAATATTGGTATTTTGTAATAATAGAATTATATCATCTGCATATAATGAAATAACCAAATTTTGATTGCCTAGCTTGATACCTTCAATTTCATTTCTTAGGCTGACGGCTGATGGTTCCAATGCTATATTAAATAACAGGGGTGAAAGTGGACAACCTTGCCGTGTCCCTCTATTCAGCCTAACATACTGTGTTAACTCCCCATTAACTAGCAGTTGTGAACGTGGCTTATCATAAATTAGTCTAAGGAATTTGACCAAATTTCCTGTAAAACCAAAGTTGGTGAGTGATGTAAACATGTGATCCCATATTATGGAATCAAATGCTTTTTCAGCATCGATTGTTAATAGTGCGAGATCTGGTATTCTCTTTTTATTAGGATATTGTAATTTGTGGAAATAATGTTCTAAAGTTAATAGCACTCTACGAATGTTGCGTGCTACATTTCTACCTGGCATAAAACCTGATTGGTCTTCGTGAATTATATCACCTACCACTTTTTTCATTCTGTCTGCTATGATAGACATACAGATCTTATAGTCATTATTTAATAATGATATGGGTCGATAGGACCCCATATCTTCATTCGGTTTCCCTTTTTTATGTATCAAGGTTATCGTTGAGTCTGAAAAATAAGGTGATTTCATTTCGTTCTGAGTATAATAAATATTAAAAAGCTTTGTTAATATAGGTGTAATGTCATCTTTTATAATTTTATAGAATTCTGCAGTAAGACCATCTGGTCCAGGGGCCTTGTTTATCTTGGCTTTGTTAATTGCTATGTCCACCTCCGCTTCTGTAATAGGTGTATTAAGTTGTTGCAAATTATCAACTGTTATTTGGGGTAGCTTTATTTTTTGCCAGAATAACGTTTTTTCATGGTTATCGATGGGTGTCTCTGCATATAATTTTTTGTAGAAATTATAAAATGCATTAGATATTTCAGTGTTTTGTGTGTATGTTTTTGTTCCTGACTTGATTAATGTAATCAAGTTCTTACTTTTTCTGAACTTAATAATTTTTGCAAGATGCTTGGCGGATATCCCCTGGTGCCCCTGATAAATGGCTCTAGTCTTCAGATCTTCCCACGCCCATTTATCTTTCAGAAACAATTCCCTTTCGAGTTTTGCTTCCATGTATCTCTTCCATGTAAATGGACTTGGGTAATTTAAATATCTATTATACATATTTCTGAGTTGGTTTGCAAGTTGGAGTTCCCTGTACTTGTTTTTCTTTTTCATTTTTATCATGTAGGCTTTAATTTCACCTCTAAGAACCGCTTTACCTGCCTCCCAGAAAGTTTCAATCTTATTACTATATGTCTCATTAAGCATAGAATATTCTTTCCATTTTGCACTCAACCAATTCACAAAAGCCTTATTATTCATCATATAGCTTGGAAATCGAAAAGAGTTAATATTATTTCTGTTTTGTAGTGTTTTAATTTGCATGGTGATAATTGCATGGTCAGAAATAATTATTTCCTTAATCTGCGTTTCAATATCCAGACCCAGTAGTCCTTCTTCTATCAAAAACATGTCTATCCTGGAAATTTTTTTATAGGCTTTGGATTCACATGAAAAACTACGTGTGTCTGGATTTTGTAAGCGCCAGATGTCCTTTAAGTTTAATGTCTTGCCCAGTTCTCTCAGTACTTTTGCTTCCCTCTGATAAGAATTTTTATTCTTTACTTGGAACCTAGCTATCTCTGGATACATTGTTAAATTAAAGTCTCCTGCAACTATTAAATTTTCCCCTATATAAGGTACCAGTTTATTTTTTATTTTGTTCCAAAACTCAATGTCCAGCTTATTTGGACCGTATAGATTACACAATGACCATATCTTTCCGTCAATTTCAACTTGTAGGATTATGTATCTACCTGCTGGATCTAATTCTTGTTTTCTTATTTTATAGGAAATTTTGTTAATAAACATTATTGCGACCCCACATATCACTACATCTTTTAAATAGTTCATATGTAATGTCTATTTTTAAAGTGACCTACTTCTATTATAGTGTTACTATAGTTTACTAATATATTGTTAGGCCTGCTCAATTCTAAACAGACATGACTGGATTGTGAAACCCTTCATATTAACATAATTTTACTGTACTTTTACACATTCTTATCTTTAAAATATAACTATAAATTTGTCAAATGTAATACAAGTTCTACCTGTATATATGAGAAAATCTGCCTAACAAAAACATTATTTTAACACTGTCAGCTTGTAATTTTAACTGTATTGTTTTGCTTTAGGTATTACAGTGTTTTCTCTGTTTAACCTACTGTATTCTGTAAATTCTACAAATAAATATGATTCTTTTAATATATTCTTACTGTAAAATTAACAGGTGTATTTGATTCTGGATTTACATCCACTGTATACTTAAACACTCAGATAGTTTGTATCAAAATAAATGCCCCTCATATATAATACGGCTCAAATAGCACTATGAGATTAGCGAACGTGACTGCCACTTTCTATATGAAGCACAATATTGTCTGCCAAGATCACACAAGTGATTAAACGTTAACCCAATAACTAGTGTATGGCAGAATTTGAACAGTACAATAGGTACTACAAGTGTGGTTAAAAATCAAACCCAATAAATACCTCTCCATCTGCCAGATTACGAGTTTTGTCGGTAAAGACTTGCAGTGCTAACGAGCCTTTTTTTTCCAGCGCTCATTTTAAACAACGCTGGTATTACAAGTTTTCTGAATGGCTGCGTTAGCCTCAGAAAAGTGAGCGTTGAGCAAATTCCTATCCGGGCAGAAGAGGACATCCAGACCGGGAGAAGGCTTCATCCAAGCAGCATCTTCTATCTTCATCCATCCGACTTGGAACGACTCCATCTTGAAGACCTCCAGCGCGGAACATCCTTCTAGGCTGACAAACTAACGACGAATGACGGTTCCTTTAAATGACTTCATCCAAGATTGTGTCCCTCGAATTCCGAATCGGAATTAAGGTTGGAAAAATCTGATTGGTTGATGCTATCAGCCAATCTGATTGAAGTTCAATCCGATTAAATCATTAATCATTCTGATTAAATCAACCAATCGTATTTTTCTTACCTTAATTCCGATTGGCTGATAGAATCCTATCAGCCAATTGGAATTCAAGGGACGCCATCTTGGATGACGTAATTTAAAGGAACCATCATTCGTTGTTAGTCGTCGTGCTGGAAGGATGTTCAGTGCTGGAGGTCTTCAAGATGGAGTCATTCCTCGTCGGATGGATGAAGATAGAAGATGCCGCTTGGATGAAGCCATCTCCCGGTCCGGATGTCCTCTTCTGCCCGGATAGGTTGAAGACTTCTGCCAGTCTGGATGTCCTCTTCTGGCCCATCGGATGAAGACTTCTGGACGGATCGGATGATCACTGGTGCCCGGCTGGGTGAAGACGGCTCAAGGTAGGGTGATCTTCAATGGGGTAGTGTTAGGTTTTTTTAAGGGGGTATTGGGTGGGTTTTAGAGTAGGGGTGTGTGGGTGGTAGGTTGTAATGTTGGGGGGGTATTGTATTTTTTTTTTTTTTTTTTTTTTTTAAATTCTTTTTATTAAAGAAACACAGGTACAATTAAACAGTTGTATGCGTACACAAAGTAGAGAAATAATAAAAAAAAAGAACATCATAGACAATGCACAGTGCACACATGATACAGGTATTGAATACATCAAAAGGTACAATATAATTGTCATCATATATATCAGGGAAGGGCTGCATATTATATTCCCGTTTCCTACCGATAGCCATTATTATAGCCCTTCTACATTGCTTAAAATGCATAAGACTGTGTGAACGGAACTTTACCAAACTGATCATATGTCTGCTCATATGTAACCCGTGTCTCTTATGTTTTTTAATACAACAATAAACAAAAACAACACAACCCCCCCTTACCTTAAATACCTAAACTAAACACTACCCTATTTAACCCAGAGGTATCAAAAGTGTGTCATCCCCAATACCTAAATAGGAGGAAGGACAATATAGGAGTTACCCAACATTACAGGGTAGGCAAGCTTGTGCATATGCAGTTAATTGAACAATTAAACTATTGAGATGCAATTGAAAAGAGCGTTATTAGATTATAGCCCATTCTATTGGTGAGTTAGACAGACCAGTACTTTTCTATTAACAAACAGTGGATTAGCGATTAGCTAAGGGGATCTGACTGTGTATAATATATAAGGGCCTGAGCCGTGAAATAAACCATAAGAATAAGTGGTTAAATGTGTGCTTGGTGGGACGCTTTGGTTTCAGAATGAACCTTAGAAACGGTAATAATAGCAATGCCTATATTATCAGCCCACTTATGTTTTTATTTGAAATGTGGTTAAAGTTAAGTTACACTGAGAGTATATTGCGACTCCCTTGAGTATAGGTTTCTTTGCGAATGGCTTATAATATGTATCATAGACAACGCTATTGGGGGTAACTAGAGTACATGTGAAAAAAAAAAAAAAAAAAACATATCCGGGCTCAAGCAGGGTGATGTAACATATTGAGAATAGCTAGGAGGCAGTAAAAATAATAATAATAATAATTAAACTAAAACTAAGACCATAATAAAACTAAAACCAAACATCTTTACAACCATAACACACATAACAGTCAGGGTCAAAACAAGTTATGGCATCTGTTGACCTACGGCGGACTCTCCCAGCAGCGTCTGAACCTAATAGCTGGATAATATAATCTCCCTTTTTACAGAAAAACCAGTGCATATGGCAAAAAGCAACTGATAATGTTAAACCTAGAGGATCTGTCTAGCTGATCCTTATCTTGTCATTGCTAATACCATATTAAGTGTAGGTGGGTCTTCTTGGCGCTAACTTAATGCATGATTATAGTGTAAGAGAGGGAGTTTACATCAGAGTCTAAAAAGTTAAAGTGTAGATCAAATTGAGTAATGGAGAATTAAAGTAATGGCTATTGATTAACAGTGGCGTTCAAAGTGATGAATATAGAAATCTAATAAACAAATGTGTGGCTGACTAATTGTTTTTATAGTACATAGCAGAGCTGCATTATGTTGTATATAAATATCACCCAATGAAGACATTTGACAAATACATCTGCTATATCCAGATTTGCGATGTCGTAGAAGAAGATAATCTAAAGTGCAAGGATGACTACCAGACCAAAACACAGTCATATATATGAGAGTTCAGCCGAGTCCGAGAAGGAACCAGCTTCATTGTGCCTGGAGATCCAGCCAGATTCAGCAGGCAGCTCATAAGTCAACCGACACCCACAGCCAGCCGGGTCTTACCCTGTTTCCACCTGTGTTGTTTCTTGCAGGGCTGGTAGTAATCTAGCCGCTTTTGTACATTGAAGTCCGCTACATACATTAAGTCTGCTAGTATATGAGCAGGTTGGTTTTTAAAATGGCCATACAGGTCTCCAAACGCACTGTCATGTAAGTTTTGTGAGCCGTAGGGATCGCTTGCCCTCCTCACCGAGCTGACTGTAATGTTTGCGGCTCTCCTCACCCATCCCGATCCAGACTCAGTGGCTGGGACTGAGGTACACTCTAGAGAGGGCACTGAAAGCATCTGTAAGCCCCTCTTTAAGTTTGGCAGAGGTCTCGACTGGCCAGGGGACAAGTAAGTGTCAGGGCCGCATTGCGGTGCAAGATCAGTAGCACTGATAGACAATATCGCCACTTCAGTGGCTTTAATAGGTTCGTCTCTGATTTTTATTGTGGGGCCGTGTTTCTGCAAGGGTGAATCCCGTAGCTGCCGCCAGATCTGTTGCCCCTGCGATCTCTCCTGCAGCCCTGTTTCATGTTTCTCAGGAGATGAGTAACGATCGCCGCAAGGCGGCTCTGCTGGGAGTTGGCGCCATTTTGATGTTGGCCCTGCGGGATTCTCTACCCGAGTGTCGGCCAGCAGTTGTTGCATGGTAGATTCCAGCTTGCTCAAAGCTGGTAGTAAGAGGTCCCGCAGTGAAATCCAAATGTCCTTGTATAGGAATGTTGCTTCAGCAGGGAGGGTTTCCATTCTGTTCTCAGCTACGCTGTGTGTGTCACAGCTGTCCTATCCTTCCCTATACCTTTTCTTCGTCCCGGGGGCCAAGAGATGTTGATCTTGATCCTTAGAGATGCCGAATAGCTAAAACCATTAAGGGCTAACAGGATGGCTAGTAATTGATCCTAAAATAAGGAAAAAGTCTTGTTTCTCAGGCAGAGCCGTTCCGACTTGCGACCATCTTAGAACGCCGCCCACCGGAAGTCCTGTATTTTTTTTTTACAGTTAAAAGAGCTGATTACTTTGGGGCAATGCCCCGCAAAAGGCCCTTTTAAGGGCTATTTGTAATTTAGTATAGGGTAGGGCTTTTTATTATTTTGGGGGCTTTTTTATTTTATTAGGGGGCTTAGATTAGGTGTAATTAGTTTAAACTTCTTGTAATTTTTTTCTTTTTTCTGTAATTTAGTTCATTGTATTTAATTGTAATTAATTGTAGGTAGTTTAGATAATTTATTTAATGATAGTGTTGTGTTAGGTGTAATTGTAACTTAGGTTAGGATTTATTTTACAGGTAATTTTGTAATTATTTTAGCTAGGTAGTTATTAAATAGTTAATAACTATTTAATAACTATTGTACCTAGTTAAAATAAATACAAAGATGCCTGTAAAATTAAAATAAATCATAAGCTAGCTACAATGTAATTATTAATTATGTTGTAGCTATTTTATGGTTTATTTTACAGGTAAGTATTTAATTTTAAATAGGAATAATTTATTTAATTGTAGTTATTTTATTTAGATGTATTTAAATTATATTTAAATTAGGGTGGTGTTAGGGTTAGGGTTAGATTTAGGTTTAGGGGTTAATAACTTTATTATAGTAGCGTGGACATTGGTGGTGGCAGATTAGGGGTTAATAAATGTAAGTAGGTGTCGGCGATGTTAGGGCAGGCAGATTAGGGGTTAATAAAAATTAACTAGATTTTGCGAGACGGGAGAATGGCGGTTTAGGGGTTAATATATTTATTAAAGTAGCTGCGATGTCCGGTCGGCAGATTAGGGGTAAATAAGTGTAGTTATGTTGCGGCGACGTTGGTGGTGGCAGATTAGGGGTTAATAACTATAATGTAGGTTGCGGCAATGTTAGGGGCAGCAGATTAGGGGTTCATAAGTATAATGTAGGTGGCGGCGATGTCTGGTCGGCAGATTAGGGGTTAAAAATATTTATTATAGCGTTTGTGATGTGGGGGGGCCTCGGTTTAGGGGTTAATATGTAGTTTATGGGTGTTAGTGTACTTGTTAGCACTTTAGTTAAGAGTTTTATGTTCCGGCATTAGCCCATAAAACTCTTAACTACTGACTTTTAAATGCGATAGGAGTCTTGCCAGGAGAGGGTCTACCGCTCACTTCTTCTAAGACTTGTAATACCGGCGTTAGGCAAATCCCATAGAAAAGATAAGATACGCAATTGACGTAAGGGGATTTGCTGTAGCCTCGAGTCGTGGAAGAAAAGTGAGAGGTGAGCCTCTACCTGCCAAACTTGTAATACCAGCGTTAGATAAAAAGCAGCATTGGGACCTCTCAACGCTGCTTTTTAAGGCTAACGCAAAACTCGTAATCTCGCCGCATGTTTCTCCCTTAAAGGCTTTATCAAAGGAGGCGGCGCCACCAGCATCTTTCCGGATATTTATTGGCTCATATTTCAGTGACGTGTAGTCTAGGCGCTTTCTGATAGGTCAATAGACCTGTCATTTGTCTGATACCTGTATTAAGATCTAATAGCTTAGGGGCACACTGGAAGGATGTAACAAAATGGTTACCTAGCAACCTTGCTCAATCTGTTGGTTGTCTTTAATCGACAAGCAAAAGACTTAGAAAACAGACTACTGGACAGTGGTTAGAGTAAAAAAAGTATTAAAAAGCCAAATCTTGAGCTCTCAATACTACGAGATTGAGCTTATTACAGAAAAAAGGGAGCTATGCAGACCTGGTTAATTCTAACCTACAACCCACAAGTACATCTAATAACCAAATTAATGAACAAACATTGGGATATATTAATGATGGATCAAGATCTAAAATCCATAGTGGGTGATAAAGTACATAGGCTACAGAAGAACTAGAAACATTAAAAATATGGTTTCTAGTAGCAATTTTTATCCGGGAAAAACAAAAACTTAAATCTCTCCTGGTTCAACCTGCAATCACATAAGGAAGACAAATACAATCCAAAATTGTTTTGGACATACGCAAAAGAAAAAATTTTACATCAGTTGTTCAACTGAAGATGTAATATATGCTCTATTATGCAAATATCCAAAAATCTATGTGGGTATGACAAGCAGAAAACTAAGAACCAGGCTCCAGGAACATATCAGGAATATTAAAAATTCCATCAAAGATAAAGAAGATGGAAAAACCCTAACTTCTGTAGCTTTACATTTTTTACTGTACCACAAGTCAAATCCAATAATATTTAAAATGTCAGGGGATTGAGAAACTTTCTCTGGGTATTGGGGGGGCAATGTGGAACAGGCCCTATTGATGGCTGAATGTAAATGGATATACCTATTGGACTCAGCCCACCCAAAAGGGTTAAATGAGCAAAATAACTAGTATTGCTTTTTATAAATACATAAGTCACCACAGGTATACATTACAGTGCCAACAACATACAGAGTATATATTATTTTTTAGTTTTTTTTTGTTTTTAGCATTTCCTCTTCGAATAAATGGAATATTTTATAGTATAATTTTTATTTCACTATTAACACATTAGTTAATCATTTTCACCTTTAAGGTCATACAGACTAATTCAGTCACCATTACACTTTATTATATACACATTCACCTTCACCAGTGATGTGCGGTGACTTCAGAGGCTGGTGAGGCAGTGTCTAGGAATCGGATACGCCTTCATTCTTTAGATATCCTTTGTTGAAGAAATAGCAATTGCACATGGGCGAGCCAATATATATATATGCAGCCACCATTCAGTATCTACTGAGCATATTTAGATATGATTTTCAACAAAGGATATCTGATTTTCTTCATTCTTTTGATATCCTTTGTTGAAAAGCATATCTAAATATGCTTAGAAGCTACTGAGCTACTGAGCATGTTCAGATATGAATTTCAACAAAGGATATCTGATTTCCTTCATTCTTTTGATATTTTCAAAGGGTTAATAACCATTGGGCCACTGATTTCACTATGAATATATACAGGTTAGATCTCCCTCCATGACATGCAATTGTTTTTAGCCTGGCCCAATGGTGTTTTGGGCACAGAAATTGATGCCAACACTGGCATAGATAACATAATTCTCATTTTTGAATAAGTAACAGATATTTTCAAAGGGTTAATAACCATTGGGACACTGATTTCACTATGAATATATACAGGGTAGATCCATCTCCATGACATGCAATTGTTTTTAGCCTTGCCCAATAGTGTTTTTGGCACAGAAATTGATGGCAACCCTGCCATAGATAACAGAATTCTCATTTTTTAATAAGTAACAGATACTTTCAAAGGGTTAATAACCATTGGGCCACTGATTTCACTATGAATATATACAGGGCAGATCCCCTTCCATGACATGCAATTGTTTTTAGCCTGACCCAATTGTGTTTTGGGCACAGAAATTGATGCCAACACTGGCATAGGTAACACAATTCTCATTTTTGAATAAGTAACAGATATTTTCAAAGGGTTAATAACCATTGGGCCACTGATTTCCATATAAATATATACAGGTTAGATCTCCCTCCCTCCATGACATGCAATTGTTTTTAGCCTGGCCCAATGGTGTTTTGGGCACAGAAATTGATGCCAACCCTGGCATAGGTGACATAATTCTCAATTTTGAATAAGTAACAGATATTTTCAAAGGGTTAATAACCATTGGGCCACTGATTTCACTTTGAATATATACAGGGCAGATCCTCTTCCATGCCATGCAATTGTTTTTAGCCTGGCACAATGGTGTTTTGGCACAGAAATTGATGCCAACCCTGGCATAGGTGACATAATTCTCATTTTTGAATAAGTAACAGATATTTTCAAAGGGTTAATAACCATTGGGCCAGGCTAAAAACAATAGCATGGCATGGAGGGGGATCTACCCTGTAGATATTCATAGTGAAATCAGTGGCCCAATGGTTATTAACCCTTTGAAAATATCTGTTACTTATTCAAAATTGAGAATTATGTCACCTATGCCAGGGTTGGCATCAATTTCTGTGCCCAAAACACCATTGGGCCAGGCTAAAAACAATTGCATGGCATGGAGGGGGATCTACCCTGTATATATTCATAGTGAAATCAGTGGCCCAATGGTTATTAACCCTTTGAAAATATATGTTACTTATTCAAAAATGAGACTTAGAGCACCTATGCCAGGGTTGGCATCAATTTCTGTGTCCAAAACACCATTGGGCCAGGCTAAAAACAATTGCATGGCATGGAGGGGGATCTACCCTGTATATATTCATAGTGAAATCAGTGGCCCAATGGTTATTACCCTTTGAAAATATATGTTATTTATTCAAAATAGTAATATTTGTAGTGGTGCCAACGGATGCCCTTTTTTCAAGTTTGTATATCTAATTGTTATATAAAGAGATTCCACCTCTGTGTAACTACATTATATGAATCATATTATTATTTTAATAAAACCTATGTTTTTATTTTAAAGTAAATTTAAAGCAGTCTGACAAAAAAATTGAATAAGAAACCAACTTCCATGAATAAGAAACAGAATTTCACGAATAAGAAACAGCTTGAATAAGAAACCAACTTCCTTGTCGTGTGACTGAGCCTGCTGGGGCCCTGGGCCAATCTTTTCTTTTATTTTAGGCGGCACTAAGTTGAAGTTAGATAACTTGAGTTGAAGTTGAACTTGATATACATTTATTACAACGAACTTGCAGCCTCGCTGCCTCTATAGTCAAGGGAAGTGACTTGACTATTTTGGCAGTGAGGCTGCAAGTTCGTTGTAATAAATATATATCAAGTTCAACTTCAACTCAAGTTATCTAACTTCAACTTAGTGCCGCCTAAAATAAAAGATTGGCCCAGGGCCCCAGCAGGCTCAGTCACTATAAAAGCTGTAGCGCCTGTTTTTTTAAGTCATCAACAAACAGTACTGTTATGTTAACACAATCAATCACAATTATCACATTGAACACAACGACTGCCGCCAGGCTGAGGCCCACCACCGCCACTGACACCTACCTAAAAAGATGCGCCGCCGCCAAATATAGATAACAACAAGTAGTCTGAAGTTCTACGCTCCGGTTGCTGACTGACTGTTAACGGTCGTTCAGTACTGTAGTAATACTAGTAAGAGAGAGCAGAGTGCAGCACTTCGATCGATCGACTGACACCCACCACGTCTGACTCTAGTCTGCGCCGTTGAGCTGCTCTGACACGTGACCGCACGCGGAAGGATCTATTTCATTCCCGCCCGGCACTCAGAGACAGCCGATTCAGACGAGTTCTGAATTCTGAATCTGATTGGCTGAGACTAGTAGTGAGACTGAGAGGCGGCCAGGACGGAGGCTAGCCTCCTGTGGAAGCGTATGGGGCGCATTGGAGAGCACTGCATTAGCACCTTTTCTCCTCTTGGTGGCAGTCTCTCAGCGTCCCATACACTTCCACAGTAGTCAATACATTCATATTGCGCAATGCAAGGACAGCCGGCTGTCCTTGTCTTGCGCAATATGAATGTATTGATGTAATAAGTATATTACGGTCGGTTTTAATAAAATTTACAGTGAGTGTTGACAAAAACAGAATCCTGATTTTGGTGGAGGGGTGGGGGGTAGGGGGGGTCACCTTATTTTATTAAAAAAAAAATATGAAAAAAAAAAATCTAATTTTTTTATTTTTTAATTTTAAATAAATGCTGTAATTACATAGATTTACATACATTACATATTTTATGCACATTAAATTATTTTTAGACACATAATGGGAGATTGTTGAAATAATCAATCCAATCTATTCACTATTGACATGAGTGAAATCATTTTGATACCACGTATAAATTCATTGCAAATCAAATAATGGAATTGCTACATTTTAATATGTCTAGAACAGACAATGATAAAGCCTTCGGGCGAAACATGTCAGGGGGAGTGTGATTTATGGGGTTTGATTTTTAACCGCAATTGTCGTACCTATTGTGCTGTTGGATTCTGCCGTATACTAGTTATTGGGTTAAAGTTATTGTGTGATCTTGGCAGATGAGTGGCAGTCATAGCGCTATTTGAGTGGCAGTCATAGCGCTATTTGAGCCATATTACAGTATATCCTAAAAGTGAGTACACCCCTCATATTTTTGTAAATATTTTATTATATATTTTCATGTGACAACACTGAAGAAATTACCCTTTGCTACAATGTAAAGTAGCGAGTGTACAGCCTGAATAACAGTGTAAATTTGCTGTCACCTCAAAATAACTCAACACACAGCCATTAATGACTAAACCGTTGGCAACAAACGTGAGTACACCCCTAAGTGGAAATGTCCAAATTGGGCCCAATTAGACATTTTCCCTCCCCGGTGTCATGTGACTCATTAGTGTTAGAAGGTCTCAGGTGTGAATGGGGAGAAGCTGTGTTAAATTTGGTGTTATCACTCTCACACTCTCTCATACTGGTCACTGGAAGTTCAACATGGCACCTCATGGCAAAGAACTCTCTGAGGATCTCAAAAAAAATTGTTGCTCTAGATAAAGATGGCCTAGGCTATAAGAAGATTGCCAAGACCCTGAAACTGAGCTGCAGCACAGTGGGCAAGACCATACAGCGGTTTCACAGGACAGGTTCCACTCAGAACAGGCCTCACCATGGTCGACCAAAGAAGTTGAGTGCACATGCTCAGCATCATATCCAGAGATATCTTTGGGAAATAGATGTATGAGTGCTGCCAGCATTGCTGTAGAGGTTACAAGGGTGGGGGTCAGCCTGTCAGTGCTCAGAAAATACACCGCTCACTGCATCAAATTGGTCTGCATGGCTGTCATCCCAGAAGGAATCCTCTTCTAAAGATGATGCACAAGAAAGCCTGCAAACAGTTTGCTGAAGACACTGGAACCATCTCTTGTGGTCCGATGAGACCAGGATAAACTTATATGGATCAGATGGTATCACGCCTGTGTGGTGGCAACCAGGTGAGGAGTACAAAGACAAGTGTGTCTTGCCTACTGTCAAGCATGGTCGGGGGAGTTTCATGGTCTGGGCCTGCATGAGTGCTGCCGGCACTGGGGAGCTACAGTTCATTGAGGGAACCATGAATGCCAACATGTACTATGACATACTGAAGCAGAGAATGATCGCCTCCCTTCAGAGACTGGGCCGCAGGGCAGTATTCCAAGATGATAACAATCCCAAACACACCTCCAAGATGACCACTGCCTTGCTAAAGAAACTGAGAGTAAAGGTGATGGACTGGCCAAGCTTGTCTCAAGACCTAAACCCTATTGAGCATCTATGGGGCACCCTCAAATGGAAGGTGGAGGAGTGCAAGGTCTGTAACATCCACCAGCTCTGTGATGTCATCATGGAGGGGTGGAAGAGGACTCCAGTGGCAACCTGTGAAGCTCTGGTTAACTCCATGCCCACGAGGGTTAAGGCAGTGCTGGAAAAAAATGGTGCCCACACAAAATATTGACACTTTGGGCCCAATTTAAACATTTCCACTTAGAGGTGTACTCACTTTTGTTGCCAACTGTTTAGACATTAATGCATGTGTTAACACAAGTTTAATTAGGCATAAGAGGAGGCAAACTAGGAAAAAGCAAAAGCAAGAGCACCGGACTGTTTGTTAAAAAGCAAAACTTTATTCCAACTTTAAAGCTGACATGGACAAGGCCTGGTTACAACAAATACCGGACAGGTTAGACTTGCGGTGTGGGTAATCACGTACCCCTGGCTGACGCGTTTCGGCTCTTGCCATAATCGTAGCTAGTGGGTACCTGTATCCACACCTCTTAAATACCATTTAAAAAGTATTGATAGGTTAAAACCAAAACACGTGACCTGTTACCACACCTGTGTATTGAACATTAAGTCTACCTAACTTGGAAAAGGGGAAGAAAAGGGGAGTGGGGAAAACGAGGAAAGATAGTTAACTACTGCCCTGCCATTGTCACAGTGTCTTGATAATTATGTATACAAAATGTCAAATTACTGACCATCTATAGGTATATCCTGAATAAATTTACCAAGTCACTGCGACAATCCGGAAATGTAGTGGAGCTGGTCCCTATTACTGCACTGTTAAACATAAACCCATAAACTGCAAGTTAGGCAAACATATGCGATGTTCGATCCGCCCCCTATTTGTCATCATTGAGGAAACTTTGACCCTGTATCTCACAGTCTGCAGACACATTTGAGCCAATCAGCAGCAGACACTCCCTCCCAGACCCTCCCAGCTCCTGGGCAGCAGCCATTTTAGATTCATTACGATCATGAATTCTTAGTGAGAGGAGGGTTAGTGCTGCTGGTGATTTTATAGGGAAATTGATAGCTAGGCTAGTGTATTCAGTGTCCACTACAGTCCTGAAGGACTCATCTAATCTCTGCTGTAAGGACAGCACCCCAAAAAGCCCTCTCTGTGCCACCACTGATATCTGATGTAACATTAGTGTAAATTAAAAAAAAAAAAACTTTTACATTATTTTGCTAGTGTAATCTAATTTCATTTTCCATCAGGCCTGTGTGTCAGGCCCACAGCATATACTGTGATTAATTGCTCTGTGCCACCACTGATATCTGGTGTAACATTAGTGTAAATTTAAAAAAAAAACCTTTTACATCAGTTAGCTAGTTTAATCTAATTTCATTTTCCATCACGCCTGTGTGTCAGGCACACAGCATATACTGTGATTACAATACCAAAAAAGGCAAGATCAAACGATCTGCCAATAAAGAGCGCCACCTATTGATTGGCAGGAGTGGAAAGTATATATGTATATGTTAAATATGTATAAATATCGATATTTGCATTGAAAACCCACCAATATATACAAAAAAATTCAACAAATAAATGAATGAATAAATAAACAAATAAAAGAATCACAGCCACTTAAAATAAATATTGCTGTTTGATAAAAGATTCCAAACTGTAAAAATTGACTTCTGGTTAGATCTTAAAATATCTATGCATATGCACATACATAAAGTACGTTTTTTAAAAGATATATATATATCCTGTAGAATTTTTAACACACAGTGCCAAATATAAATAACCTTATCTGAAGACTTTAAATAAGCAAATGTACTTTAAAGGATATCGTACTTTAAAGGATATCGTTTGTTTACTGTGATTAATTGCTCTGTGCCACCACTCCTATCTGGTGTAACATTAGTGTAGGAATTTAAAAAAAAAAAACTTTTACATCAGTTTGCTACTAGTGTAATCTAATTTCATTTTCCATCAGGCCTGTGTGTCAGGCCACAGCATATACTGTGATTAATTGCTCTGTGCCACCACTCATATCTGGTGTAACATTAGTGTAAATTAAAATAAAAAAAACTTTTACATCAGTTTGCTAATGTAATCTAATTTCATTTTCCATCAGGCCTGTGTGTCAGGCCCACAGCATATACTGTGATTAATTGCTCTGTGCCACCACTGATATCTGGTGTAACATTAGTGGAAATGTAAAAAAAAAAACTTTTACATCAGTTTGCTAGTGTAATCTTATTTCATTTTCCATCAGGCCTGTGTGTCAGGCCCACAGCATATACTGTGATTAATAGCTCTGTGCCACCACTGATATCTGGTGTAACATTAGTGTAAATTTAAAAAAAAAAAATTACGTCAGTTTTCTAGTGTAATCTAATTTCATTTTCCATCAGTCCTGTGTTCCAGGCCCACAGCATATACTGTGATTAATTGCTCTGTGCCACCACTCCTATCTGGTGTAACATTAGTGTAAATTTTAAAAAAAAAAAACGTTTACATTAGTTTGCTATTGTAATCTAATTTAATTTTCCATTAGGCCTGTGTGTCAGGCCCACAGCATATACTGTGATTAATTGCTCTGTGCCACCACTGATATCTGGTGTAACATTAGTGTAAATTTAAAAAAAAAAAAACTTTTTCATCAGTTTGCTAGTGTAATCTAATTTCATTTTCCATCAGTCCTGTGTGCCAGGCCCACAGCATATACTGTGATTAATTGCTCTGTGCCACCACTCATATCTGGTGTAACATTAGGGTACATTTAAAAAAAAAAAACTTTTACATCAGTTTGCTACTGTAATCTAATTTCATTTTCCATCAGGCCTGTGTTTCAGGCTCACAGCATATACTGTGCCTAATTGCTCTGTTTTCCACCACTCGTATCTGGTGTAACATTAGTGTAAAAAATTTTTATAAAAAACTTTTACATCAGTCTGCTAGTGTTATTTAATTTTAGTTGCAAGGCCAGCGTGCCACTAGTGGTTGAAGCTTGACAAAGGCTGAAGTAATTTCAGCGGAAACGCGTTGCAGATCTCCTAGTTTGCATCAAGAGGAAGAAAAGAAAGGATCAGCTGTAGAGCCGGCACCCCACAGCTCAAACCAGACACTCCCATAATACTAAGCTAATCAGTGCCCTAACCGGTATAGGTGATAACTGAGCAAGAGACAGAAGTGTTTGTAGCTGGGGTTTACAGCGCGGCTTCAAGATCAGCAAAAACAGTTACACTGCTTGTCTTATTTTGGAGGCATTTTTTTCTTCTAAAAGGTGACATCGGACAAAGAAGACAGCTCATTCCATTCTAAGAGCTGAACTTAAAAGGATCACTTAAACAGGTACCTGTAGTTTCTAGTGGATCCATTTGAGCACTAAAAAACACTGTGCTACACTAAAGGAATCACGGATACCAGTAAATCACTCATATTCATCTGCACCTTTGTGGACATTTTACTGATATGCTGACTTAGCCATATTTAATGGAAGCTATTTGGTTTATGCACTTAGCGCACATACTCTTAGATTATCAGTAGATAATTTGATGATAGATATTGTGTTACAAATTGCTTGATATTCTGATACATACAGTTCTAGTTGCTTACATTAGTAACCTACAATATATGTGTAATTTTCCTTGTGTAAATGCTTTTATAGATTACTCACATTTTAATAGAGATTGGCCAATCACATATTTTATTGTCTGAATTCTTGTATAAGTTTTAATTTATACCTAGGAGATTTTCATCTCATGTTATACATATATTTTTTTTTAAGGTTTTTTTTGTGACATTTGTTGAAGAATAAATTATTTTTTTATTTAAACACTAAATTGCATGCTCTCTTTTTCTTGGGTATATTTTGCCTGTACTGGCTCTTTAGATTTTAATTGTTCTCTGTTGTCCAGCGTGCCACTAGTGCCAGCCTGTGTGTCAGGCTCCCAGCACTGTGCCTACTTCCATCCTCAGTGCCACCAATCCTATCTGTTGTAACATTAGTGTAAATTTTGTAAAAAAAATACCTTTTACATCAGTCTGCTAGTGTTATTTAATTTTAGTTGCCAGGCCAGCCTGCCACTAGTGCCAGCCTGTGTGTCAGGCTCTCAGCATATACTGTGCCTACTTCCATCCTAGTGTAAATTAAAAAAAAAAAAACTTTTACATCAGTCTGCTAGTGTTATTTAATTTTAGTTGCCAGGCCAGCCTGCTACTAGTGCCAGCCTGTGTGTCAGGCTCCCAGCATATACTGTGCCTACTTCCATCCTCAGTGCCACCACTTCTATCTGTTGTAACATTAGTGTAAAAAAATTTTAAAAAAACTTTTACATCAGTCTGCTAGTGTTATTTAATTTTAGTTGCCAGGTCAGCCTGCCACAAGTGCCAGCCTGTGTGTCAGGCTCCCAGCATATACTGTGCCTACTTCCATCCTCAGTGCCACCACTCCTATCTGTTGTAACATTAGTGTAATTTTTTTAAAAAAACATTTTACTTCAGTTTGCTAGTGTTATTTAATTGCAGTTGCCTGCCTGCCAACGTGTGTGCCAGGCCCACTTTCCAACTAGTGCCACCAATCATATTTGTTATAACAGTAGTGTAAATATTTTTAAAAAAAACTTTTTTGACTGTGAAACATCAGTCTGTTAGTGTAATGTAATTGAAGTTGCCTGCCTGCCAGCGTGTGTGCCAGGCTCACTTGCCAAGTTAGTGGCACCACTCATATTTGTTGTAACAGTAGTGTAAATATTTAAAATAAAAACTTTTTTGACTGTGAAACATCAGTCTGCTAGTGCAATCGAAATGCAGTTGCCTGCCTGCCAGCCAGCATGTGTGCCAGGCCCACTTGCCAACTAGTGTCACCAATCATATTTGTTATAACAGTATTGTAAATATTTAAGAAAAACCTTTTTTGACTGTGAAACATCATTCAGCTAGTGTAATCTAATTGCAGTTGCCTGCCTGCCTGCCAGCGTGTGTGCCAAGCCCACTTGCCAACTAGTGCCACCAATCATATTTGTTATAACAGTAGTGTAAATATTTAAAAAAAAAAAAAAATTTGGACTGTGAAACATCAGTCTGCTAGTGTAATCTAATTGAAGTTGCCTGCCTGCCAGCATGTGTGCCAGGCCCACTTGCCAAGCCAACTACTGCCACCAATCATATTTGTTGTAACAGTAGTGTAAATATTAAAAAAACAAAAATTGGACTGTGAAACATCAGTCTGCTATTGTAATATTATTGCATTTGCCTGCCTGCCAGCGTGTGTGCCAGGCTCACTTGCCAAGTTAGTGGCACCACTCATATTTGTTGTAACAGTACTTTAAATATTTAAAAAATAAACATTTTTGACTGTGAAACATCAGTCTGCTTTTTTGTGTCAGGCTCACAGCGTATACTGTGCCCACTTGCCCAGTACCACCACTCATATCTTGTTTAATAGTAGTGTAAGTGTACATTTAAAAAAATAAACTTTTTGGATTGTGAAACATCAGTCTGCTTTTTTGTGTCAGGCTCACAGCGTAAACTGTGCACACTTGCCCAGTGCCACCACTCATATCTTGTTTAATAGTAGTGTAAGTGTACATTTAAAAAAAAAAAAAACTTTTTGGACTGTGAAACATCAGTCTGCTAGTGTAATATAATTGAAGTTGCCTGCCTGCCTGCCTGCCAGCGTGTGTGCCAGGCCCACTTGCCAAGCCATCTACTGCCACCAATCATATTTGTTGTAACAGTAGTGTAAATATTAAAAAACAAAAATTTTGGACTGTGAAACATCACTCTGCTATTGTAATCTTATTGCATTTGCCTGCCTGCCAGCGTGTGTGCCAGGCTCACTTGCCAAGTTAGTGGCACCACTCATATTTGTTGTAACAGTAGTTTAAATATTTAAAAAATAAACATTTTTGACTGTGAAACATCAGTCTGCTTTTTTGTGTCAGGCTCACAGCGTATACTGTGCCCACTTGCCCAGTGCCACCCTGCAGGTGCCGTCGTGGTCGTGGTGCTGTGATTCCCTTTGACCCTACAATAATGCACAGTGTTCAGAGGCCACGTGCCATGAACGAAAAAAGTTCTGAGGAGGACCTAGTTGAATGGCTAACACAGGACACCCAATCTTCTACAGCTTCCGCTCCTAACCTTGATGCACCATCCACCTCCAGCTTAGCTGCAGGCACCTCTCAAGTGACCAGTGCCACTGGCCCGCCTGCCGCCACCACCAACACTAGCACCACAGCCGCTTCACTTGATCTGTCAGAGGAGTTATTGACACATCAGTTGGAAGAAATGAGTGATGCACAACCATCATTGACAGAGGATGTAGATAACAGTGATATGTCTCAGTCAGGCAGCATTACAGACATGAACGTACGGTGTGATGATGATGGTGATGTTGTACCCACTGCTGCTTCCTTTGTTGATTTGTCAGATACAAGTGAAAAAGGTTGATGATGATGCGTCCGTGGATGTCACATAGGTGCCTGCTAGAAGAGAAGAAGAAGAGGGGGAAAGTTCAGATGGGGAGACAGAGAGGAGGAGGAGGAGACGAGTTGGAAGCTGGGGGAGGTCATCACAAGGAGCTAGTGGCACAGTCAGACAGCATGCATCAGCAACCGGGGTCAACCAGACAGCACGCCAATCAACGCATGCTGTTGCCACCACCAGAATGCCGTCATCGCAGAGCTCAGCAGTGTGGCAATTTTTTTGTGTGTCTGCCTCTGACAACAGCGATGCCATTTGCATCCTGTGCCAAAAGAAACTGAGTCATGGGAAGTCCAACACCCACCTAGGTACAACTGCTTTGCGAAGGCACATGATCTCATATCACAAACGCCGATGGGATGAACACATAAGTAGAAGCAGCACACAAACTCAAAGCCACCATCCTCCTCCTGGTCCAGCATCTTCAGCCACGTCAACCACTGCTGTCCTCCTTGCCCCCTCTCAACCATCCGCCACTCAGTCTCTCTTATTTAGCAGTTCCTGGTCATCTGCCCACAGTCAGGTGTCTGTCAAGGACATGTTTGAGTGTAAGAAGAAAATTTCAAAAAGTCACCTCCTTGCCCGGCGTCTGACAGCTGGCTTGTCTGAACTCTTAGCCCACCAGCTTTTACCATACAAGCTGGTGGAGTCTGAGGCGTTCAAAAAATTTGTATCTATTGGGACACCACAGTGGAAGGTACCCGGCCGAAATTTCTTTTCACAAAAGGCAATCCCCAACCTGTACTCGATTGTGCAAAAGGAAGTAATGGCACACAGCGTTGGGGCAAGGGTCCATCTGACCACTGATAGCTGGTCTGAAAAGCATGGTCAGGGCAGGTATATCACCTACACTGCGCATCGGGTAAACCTGTTGACGACTGACAAGCATAGAATGCGTGGCTCTGCAAAGGAGTTGGTGACACCACCACGACTTGCAGGCAGGCCTGCTGCTATCTCCTCTACTCCTCCTACTCCATCCTCTTCCATAACCTCTTCCTCGGCTGAGTCCTCTTCTGCTGCTGCGTCTTGCTCCACATCAACGGCACCCCCCCAGCTCCCCAGGTACTATTCAACATCCCGGATACGGCAGTGTCACGCCGTCTTGGTGTTGACTTGCCTGAAAGCCGAGAGTCACACCGCACCAGCACTCCTATCCACCCTGAATGCACAGGTGGATCAGTGGCTGACTCCAACTGGAGATTGGCAAAGTTGTTTCTGAAAATGGAAGTAATTTGGTGGCGGCATTGGAATTGGGCAAGTTGACACATGTGCCGTGCATGGCACATGTGTGTAATCTGATTGTATAACGCTTTGTGCATAAGTACCCAGGCTTACAGGACATCCTGAAGCAGGCCAGGAAGGTGTGTGGCCATTTCAGGTGTTCCTACACAGCCATGGTGCACTTGTCCAATATCCAGTGGTGAAACAACCTGCCAGTGAGGCGCTTGATTTGCAACAGCCCGACACATTGGAATTCAACACTCCTAAGGTTCAACCGCCTGCTACAAAAAGAAAAAGCTGTTAACGAGTATTTGTATGACTGGGGTGCTAGGACAGCCTCTGGGGAGCTGGGGATTTTTTTGCCACGTTACTGGATGCTCATGCGCAATGCCTGTAGGCTTATGCTTCCTTTTGAGGAGGTGATAAACCTAGTCAGTCACACCAAAGGCACCATCAGCGACATCATACCATTTGTTTTCTTCCTGGAGCGTGCCCTGCGAAGAGTGCTGGATCAGGCCGTAGATGAGCATGAAGAGGAAGAGGAAGAGTTGTGGTCTCCATCACCACCAGAAATCCAGCATCCCTTGCTGGACCAGCGGCAACGCAGGAAGAGGATTGTGAGGAAGAGGAGTCAGAGGAGGAATGTGGCTTTGAGGAGGAGGAGGAAGACCAAGCACAACAGGCATATCAGGGTGCTCGTTGTTGTCACCTATCTGGTACCCGTAGTGTTGTACATGGCCGGGGGGAAGAAGATACCTTCAGTGAGATCAGTGAGGACGAGTAATGGGACATGATTAGCTCGGCATCCAACCTTGTGCAAATGGGGTCTTTCATGCTGTCATGCCTGTTGAGGGACCCTCGTATAAAAATGCTGAAGGAGAATGACCTGTAATGGGTGTCCACGCTACTAGACCCCCGGTATAAGCATAAAGTTACTGAAAGGTTACCAAATTCACGCAAGTAGGAAAGGATGGAGCAGTTCAAAAATAAATTAAAAAGTATGCTTTACAAAGCGTATAAGGGTGATGTCACAGCACAATGGGAATCTAACAGGGGAAGAAATGAAAGTAATCCTCCTCCCACGATCACCCCGGCAAGGACAGGATGCTTCCCAGACGTGTTGTTGATGGAGGACATGCGGACCTTTTTAACTCCTATGCATCATCACAGTCGTTCGGGATCCAGCCACAGAGAAAGACTCAACCGACAGGTAGCAGACTACCTAGCATTAACTGCGGATCTCAACACTCTGAGGAGCGATGGACCCCTTCACTACTGGGTGTGCAGGCTTGACCTGTGGCCTGAGCTATCCCAATTTGCAATCAACTTCTGGCCTGCCCCGCTTCAAGTGTCCTGTCAGAAAGGACCTTCAGTGCAGCAGGAGGTATTGTCACTGAGAAGAGAAGTCGCCTAGGTCAAAAAAGTCTTGATTATCTCACCTTTATTAAAATGAATGAGGGATGGATCCTGAAGGGACTGACATTGTGCGATACATTAGAGTAAAAAAGGCCTGATGAGATGAGCTGCCTTGGGCTACAAATGGTACACACACTGCTGTATTTTATCTTCGAATGGCGGATGACTTGCGTGACTTACCCGCACACAACTAGGGTTCAAGCCGCAATGTTTTAGGGCACTTTCTAACTGTCAAACAAACATCAATTTTTCTGGCCGCTGCTACAGCAGCGGCTGCAACAATACCTATTTTTTCAAGCATTTTTACATGCCTAAGTTTTCTGGCCTCTGGTGCTGCACTGTGGCTACAAAACCCAAACCAAAAAAAGGCACATAACAGTGATTAAACTGTTAAGAATAGTACTACTTAACACAACACTCATATCTGGTGGCACAGTACATTGCACGTGCAGTGCCCCAAATTTGAAGTAGGAGGACCAACCAAGCATCTTTTTCCAGCTCCTGGTTAATAAAAATTATCTCCGGGTTCCTAAAATCAATGCCATACATACCTGTACTCTATTGTGCAAAAGGATGGCATATGTGGTGTTTCATGCTGTTGTGCCTGTTGAGGGTCGGGGACCCTCGTATAAAAAGGCTGAAGGAGAACGACCTGTACTGGGTGTTCAAGCATCTTTTTCCATCTCCCGGTTCCTAAAAATTATCTCCGGGTTCCTAAAATCGATGCCATACCTGTACTCTATTGTGCAAAAGGATGGCATATGTGGTGTTTCATGCTGTTGTTTCTGTTGAGGGTCGGGGACCCTCGTATAAAAAGGCTGAAGGAGAACGACCTGTACTGGGTGTCCAAGCATCTTTTTCCATCTCCCGGTTCCTAAAATTTATCTCCGGGTTCCTAAAATCGATGCCATACCTGTACTGGATTGTTCAAAAGGATGGCATGTGTGGTGTTTCATGCTGTTGTTTCTGTTGAGGGTCGGGGACCCTCGTATAAAAAGGCTGAAGGAGAACGACCTGTACTGGGTGTCCAAACATCTTTTTCCATCTCCCGGTTCCTGCAAATTATCTCCGGGTTCCTAAAATCAATGCCATACCTGTACTCGATTGTGCAAAAGGATGGCATATGTGTTATTTCATGCTGTTGTGCCTGTTGAGGGTCAGGGACCCTCGTATAAAAAGGCTGAAGGAGAATGACCTGTACTGGGTGTCCAAGCATCTTTTTCCATCTCCCGGTTCCTAAAAATTATCTCCGGGTTCCTAAAATCGATGCCATACCTGTACTCTATTGTGCAAAAGGATGGCATATGTGGTATTTCATGCTGTTGTGTCTGTTGAGGGTCGGGGACCCAAGTATAAAAAGGCTGAAGGAGAACGACCTGTACTGGGTGTCCAAGCATCTTTTTCCATCTCCCGGTTCCTAAAAATTATCTCCGGGTTCCTAAAATCAATGCCATACCTGTACTGGATTGTTCAAAAGGATAGCATATGTGGTGTTTCATGCTGTTGTTTCTGTTGAGGGTCGAGGACCCTCGTATAAAAAGGCTGAAGGAGAACGACCTGTACTGGGTGTCCAAGCATCTTTTTCCATCTCCCGGTTCCTAAAAATTATCTCCGGGTTCCTAAAATTGATGCCATACCTGTACTCTATTGTGCAAAAGGATGGCATATGTGGTGTTTCATGCTGTTGTTTCTGTTGAGGGTCGGGGACCCTTGTATAAAAAGGCTGAAGGAGAACGACCTGTACTGGGTGTCCAAGCATCTTTTTCCATCTCCCGGTTCCTAAAAATTAACTCCGGGTTCCTAAAATTGATGCCATACCAGTACTCGATTGTGCAAAAGGATGGCATATGTGGTATTTCATGCTGTTGTGCCTGTTGAGGGTCGGGGACCCTAGTATAAAAAGGCTGAAGGAGAATGACCTGTACTGGGTGTCCAAGCATCTTTTCCATCTCCCGGTTCCTACAAATTATTTCCGGGTTCCTAAAATCGATGCCATACCTATACTCTATTGTGCAAAAGGATGGCATATGTGGTATTTCATGCTGTTGTGTCTGTTGAGGGTCGGAGACCAAAGTATAAAAAGGCTTAAAGAGAACGACCTGTACTGGGTGTCCAAGCATCTTTTTCCATCTACCGGTTCCTAAAAATTATCTCCGGGTTCCTAAAATCGATGCCATACCTGTACTCTATTGTGCAAAAGGATGACATAAGTGGTATTTCATGCTGTTGTGCCTGTTGAGGGTCGGGGACCCAAGTTTAAAAAGGCTGAAGGAGAACGACCTGTACTGGGTGTCCAAGCATCTTTTTCCATCTCCCGGTTCCTAAAAATTATCTCTGGGTTCCTAAAATCGATGCCATACCTGTACTGGATTGTTCAAAAGGATGGCATGTGTGGTGTTTCATGCTGTTGTTTCTGTTGAGGGTCGGGGACCCTCGTATAAAAAGGCTGAAGGAGAACGACCTGTACTGGGTGTCCAAGCATCTTTTTCCATCTCCCGGTTCCTAAAAATTATCTCTGAGTTCCTAAAATCGATGCTATACCTGTACTCTATTGTGCAAAAGGATGGCATATGTGGTGTTTCATGCTGTTGTTTCTGTTGAGGGTCGGGGACCCTCGTATAAAAAGGCTGAAGGAGAACGACCTGTACTGGGTGTCCAAGCATCTTTTTCCATCTCCCGGTTCCTACAAATTATCTCTGGGTTCCTAAAATCAATGCCATACCTGTACTCGATTGTGCAAAAGGATGGCATATGTGTTATTTCATGCTGTTGTGCCTGTTGAGGGTCAGGGACCCTCATATAAAAAGGCTGAAGGAGAATGACCTGTACTGTGTGTCCAAGCATCTTTTTCCATCTCCCGGTTCCTAAAAATGATCTCCGGGTTCCTAAAATCGATGCCATACCTGTACTGGATTGTTCAAAAGGATGGCATATGTGGTGTTTCATGCTGTTGTTTCTGTTGAGGGTCGGGGACCCTCGTATAAAAAGGCTGAAGGAGAACGACCTGTACTGGGTGTCCAAGCATCTTTTTCCATCTCCCGGTTCCTAAAAATTATCTCCGGGTTACTAAAATCGATGCCATACCTGTACTCTATTGTGCAAAAGGATGGCATATGTGGTATTTCATGCTGTTGTGTCTGTTGAGGGTCGGGGACCCAAGTATAAAAAGGCTGAAGGAGAACGACCTGTACTGGGTGTCCAAGCATCTTTTTCCATCTCCCGGTTCCTAAAAATTATCTCCGGGTTCCTAAAATCGATGCCATACCTGTACTGGATTGTTCAAAAGGATAGCATATGTGGTGTTTCATGCTGTTGTTTCTGTTGAGGGTCGAGGACCCTCATATAAAAAGGCTGAAGGAGAACTACCTGTACTGGGTGTCCAAGCATCTTTTTCCATCTCCCGGTTCCTAAAAATTATCTCCGGGTTCCTAAAATTGATGCCATACCTGTACTCTATTGTGCAAAAGGATGGCATATGTGGTGTTTCATGCTGTTGTTTCTGTTGAGGGTCGGGGACCCTCATATAAAAAGGCTGAAGGAGAACGACCTGTACTGGGTGTCCAAGCATCTTTTTCCATCTCCCGGTTCCTAAAAATTAACTCCGGGTTCCTAAAATTGATGCCATACCTGTACTCAATTGTGCAAAAGGATGGCATATGTGTTATTTCATGCTGTTGTGCCTGTTGAGGGTCGGGGACCCTAGTATAAAAAGGCTGAAGGAGAATGACCTGTACTGGGTGTCCAAGCATCTTTTTCCATCTCCCGGTTCCTACAAATTATCTCCGGGTTCCTAAAATCGATGCCATACCTATACTCTATTGTGCAAAAGGATGGCATATGTGGTATTTCATGCTGTTGTGTCTGTTGAGGGTCGGAGACCCAAGTATAAAAAGTCTTAAAGAGAACAACCTGTACTGGGTGTCCAAGCATCTTTTTCCATCTACCGGTTCCTAAAAATTATCTCCGGGTTCCTAAAATCGATGCCATACCTGTACTCTATTGTGCAAAAGGATGGCATAAGTGGTATTTCATGCTGTTGTGCCTGTTGAGGGTCGGGGACCCAAGTTTAAAAAGGCTGAAGGAGAACGACCTGTACTGGATTGTTCAAAAGGATGGCATGTGTGGTGTTTCATGCTGTTGTTTCTGTTGAGGGTCGGGGACCCTCGTATAAAAAGGCTGAAGGAGAACGACCTGTACTGGGTGTCCAAGCATCTTTTTCCATCTCCCGGTTCCTAAAAATTATCTCTGGGTTCCTAAAATCGATGCCATACCTGTACTGGATTGTTCAAAAGGATGGCATGTGTGGTGTTTCATGCTGTTGTTTCTGTTGAGGGTCGGGGACCCTCGTATAAAAAGGCTGAAGGAGAACGACCTGTACTGGGTGTCCAAGCATCTTTTTCCATCTCCCGGTTCCTAAAAATTATCTCTGAGTTCCTAAAATCGATGCCATACCTGTACTCTATTGTGCAAAAGGATGGCATATGTGGTGTTTCATGCTGTTGTTTCTGTTGAGGGTCGGGGACCCTCGTATAAAAAGGCTGAAGGAGAACGACCTGTACTGGGTGTCCAAGCATCTTTTTCCATCTCCCGGTTCCTACAAATTATCTCTGGGTTCCTAAAATCAATGCCATACCTGTACTCGATTGTGCAAAAGGATGGCATATGTGTTATTTCATGCTGTTGTGCCTGTTGAGGGTCAGGGACCCTCATATAAAAAGGCTGAAGGAGAATGACCTGTACTGTGTGTCCAAGCATCTTTTTCCATCTCCCGGTTCCTAAAATCGATGCCATACCTGTACTGGATTGTTCAAAAGGATGGCATATGTGGTGTTTCATGCTGTTGTTTCTGTTGAGGGTCGGGGACCCTCGTATAAAAAGGCTGAAGGAGAACGACCTGTACTGGGTGTCCAAGCATCTTTTTCCATCTCCCGGTTCCTAAAAATTATCTCTGGGTTCCTAAAATCGATGCCATACCTGTACTCTATTGTGCAAAAGGATGGCATATGTGGTATTTCATGCTGTTGTGTCTGTTGAGGGTCGGGGACCCAAGTATAAAAAGGCTGAAGGAGAACGACCTGTACTGGGTGTCCAAGCATCTTTTTCCATCTCCCGGTTCCTAAAAATTATCTCCGGGTTCCTAAAATTGATGCCATACCTGTACTGGATTGTTCAAAAGGATAGCATATGTGGTGTTTCATGCTGTTGTTTCTGTTGAGGGTCGAGGACCCTCGTATAAAAAGGCTGAAGGAGAACGACCTGTACTGGGTGTCCAAGCATCTTTTTCCATCTCCCGGTTCCTAAAAATTATCTCCGGGTTCCTAAAATTGATGCCATACCTGTACTCTATTGTGCAAAAGGATGGCATATGTGGTGTTTCATGCTGTTGTTTCTGTTGAGGGTCGGGGACCCTCATATAAAAAGGCTGAAGGAGAACGACCTGTACTGGGTGTCCAAGCATCTTTTTCCATCTCCCGGTTCCTAAAAATTAACCTCGGGTTCCTAAAATTGATGCCATACCTGTACTCAATTGTGCAAAAGGATGGCATATGTGGTATTTCATGCTGTTGTGCCTGTTGAGGGTCGGGGACCCTAGTATAAAAAGGCTGAAGGAGAATGACCTGTACTGGGTGTCCAAGCATCTTTTTCCATCTCCCGGTTCCTACAAATTATCTCCGGGTTCCTAAAATCGATGCCATACCTATACTCTATTGTGCAAAAGGATGGCATATGTGGTATTTCATGCTGTTGTGTCTGTTGAGGGTCGGAGACCCAAGTATAAAAAATCTTAAAGAGAACGACCTGTACTGGGTGTCCAAGCATCTTTTTCCATCTACCGGTTCCTAAAAATTATCTCCGGGTTCCTAAAATCGATGCCATACCTGTACTCTATTGTGCAAAAGGATGGCATAAGTGGTATTTCATGCTGTTGTGCCTGTTGAGGGTCGGGGACCCAAGTTTAAAAAGGCTGAAGGAGAACGACCTGTACTGGATTGTTCAAAAGGATGGCATGTGTGGTGTTTCATGCTGTTGTTTCTGTTGAGGGTCGGGGACCCTCGTATAAAAAGGCTGAAGGAGAACGACCTGTACTGGGTGTCCAAGCATCTTTTTCCATCTCCCGGTTCCTAAAAATTATCTCTGGGTTCCTAAAATCGATGCCATACCTGTACTGGATTGTTCAAAAGGATGGCATGTGTGGTGTTTCATGCTGTTGTTTCTGTTGAGGGTCGGGGACTCTCGTATAAAAAGGCTGAAGGAGAACGACCTGTACTGGGTGTCCAAGCATCTTTTTCCATCTCCCGGTTCCTAAAAATTATCTCTGAGTTCCTAAAATCGATGCCATACCTGTACTCTATTGTGCAAAAGGATGGCATATGTGGTGTTTCATGCTGTTGTTTCTGTTGAGGGTCGGGGACCCTCGTATAAAAAGGCTGAAGGAGAACGACCTGTACTGGGTGTCCAAGCATCTTTTTCCATCTCCCGGTTCCTACAAATTATCTCCGGGTTCCTAAAATCAATGCCATACCTGTACTCGATTGTGCAAAAGGATGGCATATGTGTTATTTCATGCTGTTGTGCCTGTTGAGGGTCAGGGACCCTCATATAAAAAGGCTGAAGGAGAATGACCTGTACTGTGTGTCCAAGCATCTTTTTCCATCTCCCGGTTCCTAAAAATGATCTCCGGGTTCCTAAAATCGATGCCATACCTGTACTCTATTGTGCAAAAGGATGGCATATGTGGTATTTCATGCTGTTGTGTCTGTTGAGGGTCGGGGACCCAAGTATAAAAAGGCTGAGGGAAAACGACCTGTACTGGGTGTCCAAGCATCTTTTTCCATCTCCCGGTTCCTAAAAATTATCTCTGGGTTCCTAAAATCGATGCCATACCTGTACTGGATTGTTCAAAAGGATGGCATGTGTGGTGTTTCATGCTGTTGTTTCTGTTGAGGGTCGGGGACCCTCGTATAAAAAGGCTGAAGGAGAACGACCTGTACTGGGTGTCCAAGCATCTTTTTCCATCTCCCGGTTCCTAAAAATTATCTCTGAGTTCCTAAAATCGATGCCATACCTGTACTCTATTGTGCAAAAGGATGGCATATGTGGTGTTTCATGCTGTTGTTTCTGTTGAGAGTCGGGGACCCTCGTATAAAAAGGCTGAAGGAGAACGACCTGTACTGGGTGTCCAAGCATCTTTTTCCATCTCCCGGTTCCTACAAATTATCTCCGGGTTCCTAAAATCAATGCCATACCTGTACTCGATTGTGCAAAAGGATGGCATATGTGTTATTTCATGCTGTTGTGCCTGTTGAGGGTCAGGGACCCTCATATAAAAAGGCTGAAGGAGAATGACCTGTACTGTGTGTCCAAGCATCTTTTTCCATCTCCCGGTTCCTAAAAATGATCTCCGGGTTCCTAAAATCGATGCCATACCTGTACTCTATTGTGCAAAAGGATGGCATATGTGGTATTTCATGCTCTTGTGTCTGTTGAGGGTCGGGGACCCAAGTATAAAAAGGCTGAGGGAAAACGACCTGTACTGGGTGTCCAAGCATCTTTTTCCATCTCCCGGTTCCTAAAAATTATCTCCGGGTTCCTAAAATCGATGCCATACCTGTACTGGATTGTTCAAAAGGATGGCATATGTGGTGTTTCATGCTGTTGTTTCTGTTGAGGGTCGGGGACCCTCGTATAAAAAGGCTGAAGGAGAACAACCTGTACTGGGTGTCCAAGCATCTTTTTCCATCTCCCGGTTCCTAAAAATGATCTCCGGGTTCCTAAAATCGATGCCATACCTGTACTCGATTGTGCAAAAGGATGGCATATGTGGTATTTCATGCTGTTGTGCCTGTTGAGGGTCGGGGACCCTCGTATAAAAAGGCAGAAGGAGAATGACCTGTACTGGGTGTCCAAGCATCTTTTTCCATCTCCCGGTTCCTACAAATTATCTCTGGGTTCCTAAAATCGATGCCATACCTGTACTCTATTGTGCAAAAGGATGGCATATGTGGTATTTCATGCTGTTGTGTCTGTTAAGGGTCGGGGACACAAGTATAAAAAGGCTTAAAGAGAACGACCTGTACTGGGTGTCCAAGCATCTTTTTCCATCTCCCGGTTCCTAAAAATTATCTCCGGGTTCCTAAAATCGATGCCATACCTGTACTCTATTGTGCAAAAGGATGGCATAAGTGGTATTTCATGCTGTTGTGCCTCTTGAGGGTCGGGGACCCAAGTTTAAAAAGGCTGAAGTAGAACGACCTGTACTGGGTGTCCAAACATCTTTTTCCATCTCCCGGATGTAGTGGTACTCCATTAGGGGGTCTCCCTTCCTCTGTCCAAACCCAGGGGTGGCCACCGGATAGTGGGACCAGAGATATAGTTGCTGAGACCAGGGTCAAGCCAGCGGGTGTATCTCCCCCAGTTGGGCTGGTCTCAGTGGACTCCCAGTCAGGTAGCGTCCTCTCTTCCCTGCAGCTCTTTCTTGGCAGATATTGTCCCCTCTGACTGTCTGCTTCTAGGCAGGAATAAATCCCCCTGCCAGGCTACTTCTTGGCAGGAATAGATCCCTATGCCTCCAAATAGTGGGACCAAGGCTATCGTGGCTGAGACCAGGGTCAAGCCAGTGGCTGTATCTCCCCCAGCTGGGCTGGTCTCAGTGGGCTCCCAGGCAGGTAGCATACCCTTTGCCTGTCTGCTTCTAGGTAGGAATAGATCCCTCTGCCTCACTGCACACTTCCAGCAGGTAGTGTGCCCTCTGGTTTCTTATAGGCAGGAATCGATCCCTCTGCCTTGCTGCTCCTTTCAGGCAGGCCAGCTCTTTGCATACATTCCCACAGACTCGGTAACAGAATGCAGGTTCAGAACCTCTGCAACTGGTATACCTGAAAGAATAAGACAGCACAAAAAGGCAATCCCGGACCCCAACCTGTACTCGATTGTGCAAAAGGAAGTAACCTTACCATGGGTCCCAGACTGCATGTTTTATTGTTATACTCCGTCAGGGAAATTATATAACTATCAATCGTATCAATCAAATATATATTGCATCTATTGATCTCTGTAATTCGTATCTATCAAATGTATATTGCATCTTTAGATCTATGTAATTTGTATATATCAAATGTATATTGCATCTATTGATGTAATTTGTACCTATCAAATGTATATTGCATCTTTTGATCCATGTAATTTGTATCTATCTAATGTATATTGCATCTTTTGATCTATGTAATTCGTATCTATCAAATGGATATTGCATCTTTTGATCTATGTTATTCGTACCTATCAAATGTATATTGCATCTATTGATCTATGTAATCTATGGATCTATCTATCAAATCTATCGATCTCGTGGCCGGACTGCTTTGTGACAGCAACTTGTGTTTCAGTCCAAATTTGAAGGAGGACAGACCAAGCATCTTCTTCCATCTCCCTATTCCAAAAATCAAGGCCATATAGACCTCCCCCAATAAGGGGAGTAACAGGTATTAAACTGCTAAGTATAGTACTACTTATTGCTTAACACACTACGGGTCCCAGACCGCATGTTTTATTGTTATACTCTGTCAGGGAAATTATATAACTATCAATCGTATCAATCAAATATATATTGCATCTATTGATCTCTGTAATTCGTATTGATCAAATGTATATTGCATCTTTTGATCTATGTTATTCGTACCTATCAAATGTATATTGTATCTTTTGATCTGCCTTTCTGCTCCTTTCAGGCAGGCCAGCTCTTTGCATAGAGGCCCACAGACTCTGTAACAGATCTCTCTTGCAGGGAGAGGTGCAGCCAGAATGCAGGGTCAGAACCTCTGCAACTGGTATACTCGATTGTGCAAAAGGAAGTAACCTTACCATGGGTTTCAGACCGCATGTTTTATTGTTATACTCTGTCAGGGAAATAATATATCTATCAATTGTATCAATTAAATATATATTGCATCTATTGATCTCTGTAAATCCTATCGATCAAATGTATATTGCATCTTTTGATCTGCCTTGCTGCTCCTTTCAGGCTGGCCAGCTCTTTGCATAGAGGCCCACAGACTCTGTAACAGATCTCTCTTGCAGGGAGAGGTGCAGCCAGAATGCAGGGTCAGAACCTCTGCAACTGGTATACTCGATTGTGCAAAGGAAGTAACCTTACCATGGGTCACAGACTGCATGTTTTATTGTTATACTCTGTCAGGGAAATTATATAACTAGTAATCGTATCAATCAAATATATATTGCATCTATTGATCTCTGCAATTCATATCGATCAAATGTATATTGCATCTTTTGATCTATGTTATTCGTACCTATCAAATGTATATTGCATCTTTTGATCTGCCTTGCTGCTCCTTTCAGACAGGCCAGCTCTTTGCATAGAGGCCCACAGACTCTGTAACAGATCTCTCTTGCAGGGAGAGGTGCAGCCAGAATGCAGGGTCAGAACCTCTGCAACTGGTATACTCGATTGTTCAAAAGGAAGTAACCTTACCATGGGTCACAGAACGCACGTCTTTGTAATTCTCTGTCTGGGAAATTATATATCTTTCAAATTAGCTATTTATCTATCAAATCTATCTAACTATCAATCATATCTATCAAATGTATATTGCATCTATTGATCTATGCAATTTGTATCTATCAAATGTATATTGCATCTATTGATCTATGCAATTCGTATCTATCAAATGTATATTGCATCTATTGATCTATGTAATTCATATCTATCAAATGTATATTGCATCTTTTGATCTATGCAATTCGTATCTATCAAATGTATATTGCATCTATTGATGTAATTCGTATCTATCAAATGTATATTGCATCTTTTGATCAATGTAATTTGTATCTATCAAATGTATATTGCATCTTTTGATCTATGTAATTCATATCTAATGTATATTGCATCTTTTGATCAATGTAATTCGTATCTATCAAATGTATATTGCATCTTTTGATCTATGTAATTTGTATCTATCAAATGTAAATTGCATCCTTTGATCTATGTAATTCGTATCTATCAAATGTATATTGCATCTTTTGATCTATGTAATTGGTATCTATCAAATGTATATTGCATCTATTGATCTATGTGCACTCAACTTCTTTGGTTGACCATGGCAAGACCTGTTCTGAGTAGAACCTGTCCTGTGAAATCGCTGTATGGTCTTGCCCACCATGCTGCAGCTCAGTTTCAGGGTCTTGGCAATCTTCTTATAGCCTAGGCCATCTTTATGTAGAGCAACAATTCTTTTTTTTCAGATCCTCAGAGAGTTCTTTGCCATGAGGTGCCATGTTGAACTTCCAGTGACCAGAATGAGAGAGTGTGAGAGCACTCACACCAAATTTAACACACCTGCCCCCCATTCACACCTGAGACTTTGTAACACTAACAAGTCACATGACATCGGGGAGGCAAAATGGCTAATTGGGCCCAATTTTGACATTTCCACTTAGGGGTGTACTCACTTTTGTTGCTAACGGTTTAGACATTAATGGCTGTGTGTTGAGTTATTTTAAAGGGGACAGCAAATGTACACTGTTTACAGGCTGTACACTCACTACTTTACATTGTAGCAAAGTGTAATTTCTTCAGTGTTGTCACATGAAAATATATAATAAAATATTTACAAAAATATGAGGGGAGATACTATCTATCTATCTATCTATCTATCTATCTATCTATCTATCTATCTATCTATCTATCTATCTATATATATATATATATATATATATACACATATCCAATATCCCTTTTAAACAATGTGAATATGTTGGTTTTGTTTGTTGTTGTTTTTTATCAAAATATCTTTACTCTTCACGTACAAGAATATTTTTTATTTTTATTTTTAAATACAGTATATATTGTATATCATAACATGCTACCTGCCCTCCAGATGTTAGCATGGCTGAGTCTTTCACTCATGTGAAAACATTTTTAACTTGGTAATACCAGCTCATGAATATTTCAAAATTACAAGAGGTAAGTTAAAGGGACATAAAACCCATTTTTTCCATCATTATTCAGATAGAACATAGAATTTTAAACAATTTTCAAATGTACTTCTATTATAAAATGTTTTTGTTTTTTGTTATCCTTTGTTGAAAAGCAAGAAGGTTGGCCCAGGAGAGTGCAAATGTTTGCAGCACTATATGGAAGCAGTTTTGTAACAATGGCGTAATGAACAATAGATGGCAGCACTATTTCCTGTCATATAGTGCTGCACATTACTTATCTATAAATCTCTTCAACATAGAATAACATGAGAACACCACAAATTTGATAATAGAAGTATATTGGAAACTTTTTTTTTAATTGTATTCTCTATCTGAATCCTGAAAGAAAAAAAATTGGGTTCCATGTCCCTTTAAGTGCTTGAGCACAACACAAAATAGCACTGAAAAAATTTACACTTTTGGAGTCCTGACATTAAGTTTTAATGCTTGAAAATATAAATAATAAAACACATGAAAAATACATTAAAATAAATATTTAGTTTCTAGATCTTATGAAATTTGTACAGAGCACGTTACCAGAACTGCTCGGTATGCCCCCTTCTAGTACAGAGATTATGGTAGAAAGGGTCCACAGGTTGGGTACATATTTAAATAAGGAGAACTCCATAAAAGCTAAAAGACCAGTTCTGGTAAAATTACTGAATTTTCAAGACAAGCAGAGAATCTTAGCATATTATAGAAAGAAAACCATCGTAGAGGTTAATAAAGAACGTATTTTACTATTCTCGGATTTCTCCGCTGAAACAGCCAATAGGAGGAGAAATATGGCTCCATGGTGCTCAAAGCTAATAAATGCAGGTCACCAAGCGACCATGATCTACCCTGCCAAAATTAAAATCTTTTCAGAGGATAGGGTGATGTTTCTGAACTCAATAGAGGAGGTCAGACAATTCTTGGATAACAATAAAAACACAGTTGAATAATGTTTAGGCAGCTTTATATGAGTTTATCAGTTATTGGGTATAAACTTTCTTGTCTCAGTGACTGTATTGTACCGATCTGTCAGGGTGTTTGTTTTTGTCTTTTTTTTTTTTTTTTTTTTTCTTGCTGGTTTTTTTTTTTTTTTTTTTTTTTCTTTGTCTCCTCTCTCCCCCTCGTTTGTTATGGATGCTCTCTCCTCTCCTCCTCTTGTCCTCCTGGGGCTATGTCCCGGTTAAGATGTTGTACCGATAATGAGAGTTAAGTGATAAATCTCCATAGATGAAAAAATTAATTAGCTTACTATCCTGGAATGTGGGTGGGTTCTCCTCCCCTGCCAAAAGGAAAAAAATTATACATCATTTAAAAAGTTACAAACCGGATATTGTCTTCCTGCAGGAAACCCATCTGAGCCTGCAGGAGGCAGAAAAGTTAAAAATTAGTTGGATTGGGGAGGTGATTGCAACACCAGCAGTCAGAAAAAAGAGAGGAGTTGTATGTATTTTTAATAAAAATCTTGATTTTAATTTAATTTCGCAAGAGAGAGATGTGGAGGGAAAATACCTTATTCTGAGAATAGAGATTAACGAGTGTCAGTATACGCTGTGCAATCTATATGCCCCGAATGAGTGTCAGCCATATTTCTGGGATGGATTATATGCAAAATTAATGAATTATATAGATTCTCAATTGATTATAGGGGGCGACTTTAACAGTGTTTTTCTCCCTCAACTGGATAGACTGAGAACTGGGGGCTCTTCTAGATCAAGAAAAGAGACCAAAATATTGACCTCCTTTTCAAAAGGTCTCAAATTAAAGGATATTTGGAGAATTCAACATCCGGACGAGAAATTATTTACATGTGAATCGAAAGTACATCGTACCTTCTCAAGGATAGACATGTTTCTGGTATCTGAAAGATTACTCCAATTAGAGATGAACACAGATATTAAGAACATAATTCTATCTGACCATGCTATTATATCCCTCTCTATCCAGTTGAGGAACAGGGGGGGTGGGGGGCCGGTCTCGAGGCTAAATTTTTCTTTCCTAGTTTTTTATATTCTAATATTCCTTTCAGAAACTGGCTGACTCAGAAATGGAAGGAGTATGTATATCAGAATAAGGATTATATTCCTAAAACAGAAATATTTTGGGAGGCCGCAAAGGCCTGTCTAAGGGGGGAAATTAAGGCATATATGGTTAAAAGGAAAAGGAAGTTTAGAGCGAGAGAAATGCAACTGAATAATTATCTTAGAAATAAATTTGTTATATATACTGATAATCCTAATAAGGATAACTGGGACAGTTATCAAAGGGCTAAGAGTGAGAGAGAGACTTTTCTAGCTAAAAATCAGATACAGGAAGATATGAAAAATAAAGCTATATTTGGTACTTTCTCCCCGAAGACTGCTAAAATGCTCTCAAATATTTCTAAAAGTAAGAGGAAAAAACAATTATATAGGAACAATTATATCAGAGGGTAATAAGTATAATACTCCGAAAGATATTGTTGAGCAATTTCAACTATTCTTTCAGAAAATATACTCTCCTGCAGAAGTTGACCAAGAGGCAAAAAAATCTTTTTGGGAAAGCATTAAACTGCCAAAAATCACCTCAGTTCAGTTAAATGTCTTGAATAGTGAGATTACCATAGAGGAGACACTTACCGCAATCAAAGAGGCAGCTTTGGGGAAAGCACCTGGGCCCGATCAATTACCGATTGAATTTTATAAAATATTATCGGAGGAGATTGTTCTGACTCTTACAGATCTGTTCAATAAATATTTTCTGCTACATTCTAGACCCTCTCGGTTCTTCACCGCCTCAAATATTACCCTTATCTTAAAGAAGGAAAAAGACCCTAATTTAATGGACTCATATAGACCAATCTCTCTTCTCAATAGCGATTACAAGTTATTGGCAAATATATTAGCCAACCGTCTCAAAAAAGTTATAGGGGATGTGATTCATCCGGATCAAACCGGATTCATTCCCGGCAGGTCAGCACAGAAAAATATTAGAAGGGCTATGACAATAATCGAATATATTTTAGCATCCCATAGGACGGGGTCAGGGCAGAAGCAAGACTTTGCGTTGTTAACGGTGGATGCAGAAAAAGCCTTCGACTCTGTCCTATGGGATCATTTGTTAACAGCGCTCAATAAGTTTGGTTTTTCAGGTCACTTCTACGAATATATTTCACTACTCTATCAGAACCCAATATCTTTTCTTAGTATCAATAATGTGTTATCTGACCCAATAACTTTGCATAAGGGAACAAGACAGGGGTGCCCTCTCTCGCCATTATTATTTGATATTGCCATCGAACCTCTGGCGGTGAAGAGCCGAGAGATTTTGGAAGGTATAAGAATAAAACAACATAAAGTTACACTTTCACTTTATGCTGATGATATCCTCTTCTATATAAGAAACTCTGCTAAAAACATCCCAATCTTAACTAATATTTTATCAGAATTCAGTAAATTTGCTGGGTACAGAATAAATCTATCCAAGTCCGAGATTCTCTGGATTATAAAGAATAGAAAGAGTTATACTCAAAACCCCTTTAAAGTAATTGATAAATCCATTAAATATCTGGGAATAAATCTTTCAGCAAACCCAGAGCAATGGTACCATATGAATCTTGCTCCCATTTGGAGAAGTTGTCTAGCCGAATTTCAGAAATGGAGCAAACTCCCCTTGTCACTCTCTGCAAAAATAGCATTGATCAAAATGCGGACGCTTCCAAAATTATTATTTTTATTCAGAATATCCCTTCATTTCTGAAGAGGGCTGATATTAAAAAGTTTAATTCGGCCTGTTCCATCTTTCTCTGGGCCCCAAAAAAACCCTGTATCTCATTATCTAGATTAATGCACCCCAAAGATCTGGGTGGATTTGCTCTCCCAAATTTAACAAACTATAATCTGGCATGTCTCGGCTGAATTGCCCTGGACTGGCTCACAGGAGCAAATTTTATTGCTAGCTCTGATGTGGAAGGGGGGTATCATAGCGCCATTTGTCCTTAAGGCATTGTTACACACCGCCCACACCAGCAAAGGTACGGGATCTTCTATTAAAACATACTTTTTATAATGTTATTTTAGCGTGGCATAAAATCTGTAAATTATTAACATAGAAAACACATTTTCACGTTATTTACCGATCAGGGGTAATCCTGATTTTAAGGGTGGCTGCGAATCTCCAGCCTTTAGGAAGTGGGATGCTAATGAGCTGAGGTTTTTTGAAGCAGGTAGTAGATCCAGTCTCAAATCATATAAAATCATTTGAATTACTAACTAGAGAATTTCAGTTGGATAAAAGATCCTTCTATGCTTATCTACAAATTAGACACTTCTATTACAGTAAGAAACCTATGGTCGAGGACCCCTGGACCTTGGGCTCACTTGATTCTGTTATTAACAGATTCTCACAGGGAAACCATTCTATATCATATATGTATAGACTGTTGTCATTAAAGGAGGCAGAGAGGAAGGTGGATAACCTTTTCTCCATTTGGAAATTTGACTTTCCTGAATTAGACAGGGGTTATTTCCAACAGAGCTTTGATAGGGCAAGGAAATATTCAAGCAGTATGGCAGTCAGAGAATCTCATTGCAAGCTTCTTAATAGGGCCTATCTAACGCCTAGTAAGATGGCTAAATGGAAGGGGGATATGTCTTGTTATAGATGTAACTTTCCGTCAGCAGATATTTTCCATTTGTTCTATGCCTGCCCAAAAATGATCAAATTTTGGAAACAAGAGGAATATTGGTTGAACAGATTTCTGCCAGAAAGAATTGTATTAAAGCCCTTGACTATCTTCTTTTTGGTGTCGAATAAAACATATAATAAGCCTCTGATTAATACTCTAATTCTTCTAGTCAGACAGATGATACTCAAAACATGGAAGGAGAAAAATGCTCCTAGTATAGCGTCAGTTATAAACAATGTTCATTATCAAATGTTACTAGAACTATATGATCCGTTAATATTTGAGGAAAATAAATTAATAAAATACTTTGCTAAATGGGATAAGGTAATTATGAGTAGACCTAGTGAGGTTCAGTTACAGATATTAAAATTCTTTCGTAACTCACCGGTTTTTCTACAATTAATTCTATCAGAGAGTTACCCTGATCTCTGGAGACAATGGTTTCTTTGAGGCGAAGGGGTGGAGGCCCCGGGTGGAGGAAAGAGAGTTAGTATAGGTTCTTCTTCATCTCTTCTCTATCTTTTCTTTTTTTTTTTTTTTTTTTTTCTTTTTTTTTTCTTTTCTTTTCCTTTTTCTTTCCCTTCCTTTTTTCTCTTTTGCTTTTATGTGTGTGTGGAACTCCAATAATGAGTGAAATTAGAGGAGCAGACTTGGTTTGAGATTCCAAGGTGGTATTATATATACTGTTGTCAGCTATCATTATTGTGTTTTTTAGAAGTAAGATTGTTAAGGTGATGACTCATGTAAATGCTGATATTTTCACTGTCTTTGGAATGCTCAATGTTGAAAATGAAGTTGTATATGATTTTGAATTCCTCAATAAAGGAAAAATATGTTAAAAAAAAATAAAAAAAAAAAAAAATATTTATACACATTAAATGTAAATAAAGGTTTAAAAATGAATAAAATGTTTTAAAAGGATATGGTATATGACATGGTGCTAGACTGGAAAACGTTTAATGGTGTATATGAATGTGTGTATATAAATTATATGGCCAAAAGTGTATGGACACCTGATCATCACCTATATGAGCTTGTTAGACATCCCATTCCAAAACCATGGTCATTAATATGTAGTTACACCCCCTTCCCCTATTGAGGCTTAGCCGCCATTCTTATGGGGTAGATATCCACAAGATTTTGGAGTATTTCTGTTTAAATTGGGCTCATTCACCAATAATAGTATTTAGGGCTCTGTGCAGGCTCTGTAACACCAAACTTGTCAAACCATGTCTTTATGGACCTCTCTCTGTGCACAAATGTACAGTGATACAGAAACAATTTGTATCAGTCCAGAACACTGAGTAAAGTGTAGGCTACTAACAGCCACTGTAAAGTCAAGATAAAAATGTAGCAAAAAAAAGTGGAAGGTAGCCAAACTTAATACAAATCTTTCTTTATTAACACAGAATAGAGACCAAAAAAAACAGACCAATTTAATTAAACTCCTAAGGCATAGTTTTTGTGCTGATGTTGCTTCCAAAGACAGTTTGGAACTCTTCAATTAGAGGAGCCTTTTGTATTCCACGGCCTATGGGCTAGATGTGTGTGATACCATGTTCACATAGGATTTATACTTTATCAAAATGTCAACTTGGAGTGGATGAGAGTTAAGATTCTCTACTGAATGCAGTATATTCTCCTGCACTGTATATATGGCTGATACATATAAAGGCACTACAGTATGCTAATCTAATAAAAGTTATTCTTCACTGATCATTTTGTGAATTTGGGATTAATATATTTGAAACTCTCTGCCTCACTCCACAAGACTCTCTTCTAGTTTTAAAAGCTTCAAGTGCTCCCTAAAGACTCTACTGTTCAGGGATGCATACAACCTATGCTAACCTTTCTTTATACCAGTTCCTCTCCTCCATTGCTATCCCCTGAACCCCCTTAGCATGTAAGCCTAAGAGTCCAGCTGTTTGTTGATCACCTTCTTAAGAGCTGACTACAACAGTGCAACTCTTGGCAGGGCCCTCTACCCATTTGATCCCTATAATTGTTTTGTTTTACTCCGACTTTGTTAATTGTGCTTTGGAATCTGTTGGCGCTCTACAAATAACCGATAATAATAATAACCCCCAAATTGTCTTTCATGATTTAGATAGAACATATAATTTTAAACAACTTTCCAATTTCTTTTACAAGATATGACGAGTCCACGGATTTCATCCTTACTTATTGGATTACGCCTCCTGTTTAGCAGGAAGTGCCAAAGAGCACCACAGCAGAGCTGTATATATAGCTCCTCCCTTCCCTCCCCCCAGTCATTCTCTTTGCCTGTGTTAGTGATAGGAAGAGGTAAAGTGAGGTGTTAGTTTAGATTCTTCAATCAAGTTTTTTATTTTAAAATGGTGCCAGTGAGTACTATTTTCCTCAAGGAGAAATCGTCAGTCTATAACTTCCCAAGAGGAGTGTAGACATTTTATTTTTCTGCCCTGATGTTTATGATCTTAACAAATGTTATCTAAGATCCATGCTGGTTCCCACAGAGAAGTTGAAGGTAGTGTAAAGAAATCTTCATTGTGGAGAACCGTGTCATGCTACAAGCAGCATTGAGGTATGTTCAGTCATTTGTTTCTGGGGAGACTTGATGAATCAGAACAGGCTGACATTATTCTCTATATGGGGAGGGATCAGTACTGGGCCCTGTTCTTTTTAATATTTTTATAAATGACTTGGAGCAAGGATTAATAGCGACATCTCTATTTTTGCAGATGATACTAAGTTAAGTAAGGTCATTAGGTCAGAGCAGGATGAACTCTCTTTGCAAAGGGATTTGCTAAAATTAGAACTATGGGCAAGTGAATGGAAAATGAGATTTAATACGGAAAAATGTAAGGTTCTACATTTTGGAAGTAAAAATAAGAAGGCTATGTATTTTTTAAATGGGACAAGACTTAGCCAAACACAGGAGGAAAGGGATTTGGGAGTAGTAATAGATAACAAGCTAAAGATGAGTGCACAATGCAGAGCAGCAGCTTCAAAGGCTAATAAGATACTAGCATGTATTAAAAGAGGCATTGATTCAAGGGAGGAAAGCATAATTCTGTCATTATATAAAGCCCTGGTAAGACCTCACCTTGAGTTTGGAGTGCAGTTCTGGGGACCGATTGCTAAAAAAGATATTGCAGAACTAGAAAAAGTTCAGAGAAGGGCCACAAAGCTAATAAGGGGATTGGAGAAATTAACCTATGAGGAGAGGCTAGCCAAACTGGGTCTGTTCTCTTTAGAAAAAAGGCGCTTGAGAGGTGACATGATTACTTTATATAAATATATTCAAGGCCCATATACAGAGATGGCAGAAGCTCTTTTTATTCCAAGAAAATTGGTTCTGACAAGAGGTCATAATTTAAGGTTGGAGGAAAGGAGATTTAATCTCCTGCAACGGAAACGTTTTTTCACTGTAAGAGCAATAAAATTGTGGAACTCATTACCAAAGGAGGTAGTGAATGCCAATACCATAGATACATTTAAAAATAGTCTGGATAAATTTCTGTATATAAACAAAATTCATGGATATGATTGCTAGTATTAAATGGGTCACATTTTAATGGGGTTATTTAAGCTTAACTGGAGCTTTTTGTAAGTATTTTAGATTTGTATAGGTTGAACTCGATGGACTTCAGTCTTTTTTCAACCTTATCTACTATGTTACTATGTTACTATGTTACTATATGTATGGTAATGGTGTACCTGGAATTCCCTTTATATTGACTGCTAAAGATGTTTAATATCTATTGGGTATATTCAGTATGGGCTAACGCTGGGAGATGCGGTTGCTGGCTACGGACTGTCATTGTCATTCATTAAACTAACCTGAGGGAGTGCAGTTTTTTTCATGCAGTTATGCTTGATATTTGAGCGACATGTTTGTTGTTGGGCTTGTAAGAGGTGCACATGGCTTCACATTTTTATTAAGAACTGACATGTTGTTTTTTTTCTTGCTACCCATGCGGTTTTCAGTAAGGCTAGAGTTACGCCCATGGGGGGCGGGGCCTAATTTTGCACGCTCAGCCGCGCAGTACCTTCCGGATCGGATAGACAGCAAGGTCTTGGGCTCCAGTGGGGTCTAAGTTATTTTGCCAATCGGAGAGATATTAAAGCTACACAAGCGGCATTAGAGTGTTCCGGGGGCAGGTAGGCACCTCAGCAGAGCTGTGGCGAGGTGCAGGGACCTGAATCAATAAAAAATTTGTTATAACTAATAAATTCGATATATGTCATACATAACATAGTTAAGCAAACTGGTGCAATATTGTTAGGCTATAGTGGACACTTTAGGAAAGTTTTTATTGCTGCAAACGTTGTTTTGGAGATAACAAATTGTTGCGCTTTTATTATTTAAAGGCGCAGTACACTTTTTAGTGCAAAAAATTTTGTCTATGTAATTTGACTTCAGAGCTCAATATTTCAAGTAAAGAATGACTATTTTTGCTATTGCTAGCCTGTTTAACATGTCTAAACTTGAGGAAACTACTTGTTCTATGTGTTTAGATGCCATTGTGGAACCCCCTCTTACTTTTTGGCCCTCATGTACTGAAAGGGCCTTACAATGTAAAGGGCAGATTTTCTTTAAGGAAAATATGTCTAAGGATGCTTCTCAGTCTGATGAGAATCAGGGTATGCCGCTACTTTCTCCCCAAGCGTCACAACCTTTAATGCCCACTCAAGTGACGCCGGGTTCCTCAACCGCGTCTACTTCATTTACTCTGCAGGATATGGCTGCAGTTATGTCATCTACCCTTACAGAGGTTTTATCTAAGTTGCCAGTGTTACAGGGCAAACGTAGCAGGACAGAAGTCAATTTGAATACTGCAACCTCTGATGCTTTGTTGCCCTATTTTCGATGTACCCTCTCAAGGATCTGATTGGGGGTCAGGGAACTTCTGTCTGAGGGGGAACTTTCTGATTCGGGAAGTGTGTTACCTCAGACGGACTTGGACGTCATGTCCTTTAGATTTAAGCTTGAACACCTCCATCTGTTGTTTCGGGAGGTTTTAGCGACTCTGGATGATTGTGACTCTATTGTGGTACCACCAGAGAAATTGTGTAAGATGAACAAATACCTAGAGGTGCCTGCTTACTCTGATGTTTTTCCGGTTCCTAACAGAATCTCGGAAATTATTACACGGGAATGGGAAAGACCGGGTATACCGTTCTCACCTTCTCCTAATTTTAAGAAAATGTATCCCATATCTGACACTGTTCGGGACTCTTGGCAAACAGTCCCTAAGGTGGAGGGATCTATATCTACCCTGGCTAAGCGTACAACTATTCCTATTGAGGACAGTTGTGCTTTCAAAGACCCTATGGATAAGAAATTGGAGGGTCTTCTAAAAAAGTTATTTATTCATCAGGGTTTCCCTTTCACAACCGACAGCCCTGCATTGTACCAGTTACCACTGCGGCGGCTTTCTGGTTTGACACCTTAGAAGAGTCTCTTAAGACTGGATACTCCTTTAGAGGAAATTTCTTGATAGAATTAAGGTTCTTAATCTGGCTAATTCTTTAATTACAGATGCCGCCTTTCAGATTGCCATGTTGGCGGCTAAGAATGCCGGATTTGACATTTAGCGCGTAGAGTGTTATTGGTTAAAATCTCGGTCTGCTGATGTGTCATCTAAGTCAAAGCTTTTGGCTATTCCTTTCAAAGGAAAAACCCTATTCGGGCCTGACTTGAAAGAAATCATTTCTGACATTACGGGAGGTAAGGGTCATCTCCTACCTCAGGATAAAGCAGCTAAACTGAGGGGTAAACAAAATAATTTTCGTTCCTTTCAGAACTTCAAAGGAGTCCCCACTTCTTCTTCCGCTAAACAGGAAGGGAGTTTTTGCGCAAGCCACAGACCGTCTGGAGACCCAACCAGGCTTGGAACAAAGGTAAACAATCCAAGAAGCCCACTGCTGCTCCCAAGACAGCATGAAGGGGCGGCCCCCGATCCGGGACTAGATCTAGTAGGGGGCAGACTTTCTCTCTTTGCCCAGACCGCTACAACTGAACATGCTTAGGCAGTGGAATGGAGATTATGCAAATTTGTCTCCTCAGATAGATCTTGATCAGGAGACAAGAGACTCTCTTCTTTGGTGGTTGTCGCTGGATCATCTGTCCCAAGGGATGTGCTTCCGCAGACCCTCCTGGGGTGATAGTGACAATGGACGCCAGCCTACTAGGTTGGGGTGGCAGTCTGGAATTCCCTGAAGGCTCAGGGTGTGTGGACTCGGTCAGAGCCTCTCTCTTCCATCAATATTCTGGAATTGAGAGCAATATTCAATGCACTTCAGGCTTGGCCTCAGTTGGCTTCGCCAAATTCATCCGTTTTCAGTTGGACAACATCACGACTGTGACTTACATCAATCATCAGGGAGGAACAGGAAGTTCCTTAGCGATGACAGAAGTATCCAAGATAATTCGGTGGGTGGAGGCTCATCTGTCAGCGATCTACATCCCAGGAGTGGACAACTGGGAAGCAGACTTTTTACGCAGACAGACGTTTCATCCGGGGGAGTGGGAACTCCATCCGGAGGTATTTGCCACCCTGATTCTCAGATGGGGCAGACCGGAAATTGGATCTGATGGCATCTCGTCAGAATGCCAAGGCTCCCAAGATACGGATCCAGGTCAAGGGATTCTCAGGCCAAACTGATAGATGCCTTGGCAGTGCCTTGGTCGTTCAACCTAGCTTATGTGTTTCCACCATTTGCTCTCCTTCCCCGGGTGATTGCTCGGATCAAACAGGAGAGGGCTTCAGTAATTCTAATCACGCCTGCATGGCCTCGCAGGACTTGGTATGCCGATCTAGTGGACATGTTCTCTCTGCCACCGTGGAAGCTTCCATTGAGGCAGGACCTTCTCATTTAGGGACCCTTCCAACACCCAAATCTAGTTTCTCTGCAATTGACTGCATGGAGATTGAACGCTTGATGTTATCTAAGCGGGGGTTCTCTGATTCGGTTATTGATACTTTGATTCAGGCACGTAAGCCTGTTACTAGAAAGATCTACCATAAGATATGGCTTAAATATCTTTATTGGTGTGAATCCAAGGGCTACTCATGGAGTAGAGTTAGGATTCCCAGGATTCTGTCTTTTCTCCAAGAAGGATTGGAGAAAGGGTTATCAGCAAGTTCCTTAAAGGGACAAATTTCTGCTTTGTCAATTTTACTACACAAACGTTTGGCAGATGTTCCAGACGTTCAGTCTTTTTGTCAGGCCCTAACCAGAATTAAGCCTGTGTTTAGACCAATTGCTCCACCCTGGAGTTTGAATTTAGTTCTTAATGTTCTTCAAGGGGTTCCGTTTGAACCCATGCATTCCATAGATATTAAGTTGTTATCTTGGAAGGTTTTATTTTTGGTTGCTATTTCTTCTGTTCGTAGAGTTTCTGAGCTTTCAGCATTACAATGTGACTCGCCTTATCTTATCTTCCATTCTGATAAGGTGGTTTTATGTACCAAACCTGGTTTCCTTCCTAAGGTTGTTTCTTATTTCGAATATTTATCAGGAAATTGTTGTTCCTTCATTATGTTCTAATCTTTCTTCTAAGAAGGAGCGTCTGCTGCATAACTTGTACGTAGTCCGTGCCCTGAAGTTTTACTTGCAGGCGACTAAGGAATTTCGTCAATCATCTTCATTATTTGTTGTTTTTTCTGGAAAGCGTAGGGACCAGAAAGCTACGGCTACCTCTCTTTCTTTTTGGCTGAAGAGTATCATCCATCTGGCATATGAGACTGCTGGATAGCAGCCTCCTGAAAGAAATATGGCTCATTCTACTAGGGCTGTGGTTTCCTCATGGGCATTTAAAAACGATGCTTCTGTTGAACAGATTTACAAGGCTGCAACTTGGTCGTCTCTTCACACTTTTTTGAAATTTTCCAAATTTGATACTTTTGCTTCTTCTGAGGCTGGTTTGGGGAGAAAGGGTTCTTCAAGCAGTGGTTGCCTTCCGTTTAGGTTCCTGTCTTGTCCCCTCCCTTTCATCCGTGTCCTATAGCTTTGGTATTGTATCCCATAAGTAAGGATGAAATCCGTGGACTCATCATATCTTGTAAAAGAAAAGGAAATTTATGCTTACCTGATAAATGTATTTATTTTACGATATGAGGAGTCCACGGCCCACCCTGTCATTTCTAAAACAGGTTATTTATTTTTGTTAAACTTCAGTCACCTCTGCACCTTTGGCTTTTCCTTTCTCTTCCTAACTTTGGTCGAATGACTGGAGGGGGAGGGAAGGGAGGAGCTATATATACAGCTCTGCTGTGGTGCTCTTTGCCACTTCCTGCTAAACAGGAGGCGTAATCCCATAAGTAAGGACTCGTCATATCGTAAAAGAAATACATTTATCAGGTAAGCATAAATCTCTTTTTACTTCTATTATCAAATTTGCTTTATTATCTTTTTATCCTTTGCTGAAGGAGCAGCATTGCACTACTGGCAGCTAGCTGACCACATTTAGTTAGCCAACCACAAGAGAAAAATGTGTGCAGGCACAAATCAACAACTAGCTACCACTAGAGTAGGATTTGTGCGTATTATTTTTCCACAAGGGATACCAAGAGAACAAAACTCATTTGAAAATAGAAGTGAATTTAAAAGTGTCTTCAAATGACATGCTCTATCTGAATAACACAAGTTTAATTTTGACTTTCCTATCCCATTAAGCTTGAAACACTGCAATTTAGAGGTTATCTCCCATTTTTGTCATAGGTATGAGAGATTTGTGTAAGGTTATATATGAGAATATGTGACCTCTTTACAATGTCAATTTTATTTATCTACATGCATTGATCCTGTTCTTAATTAGTTATTGACAGACTTTTAACTTCTTTGACAAAGACAAGGTTATGGTTTTTAGCAAATTTGTACATTTAAGCCTAGATTATATGTGAAGCGGTATTTTGTGTGAGATTCCTATTTGCAAAGTGCGCTAGTTTGAAACTGATACTGCAAGTATATGGCAAGCTTCTAAAACACTTGTATTATCCGTAACATTCCCCACTAGAGCATTGGAATCACTTGAACACAACTTAAGACAACTGTGTGAACTGTAATTCAAATAAATTACAACTGTAATTCCCATTATGAAGTTAATACAAACCTTCCAGTTAAATCTTATACAAATAAAAGTCACACAATGGCCATTAAGCAGGAATATCCCTAACAATACAAATGTACATTTTACATCAATACTGTAGTACAATGTGAAAGTACAATAGCAATTTGCATGTGCGAGATTAACCTTTTCACTTCCAATTAGAAACCTGTTGGATAATGTCTGCAACTAGCAATAACCAGCTGTGAATCTGTTCAGCTAGACCAAAAGACAGATTTACACGCAGTTGTGGCTAACTTACTACATATCCTGATATACTGTACCTGAATACACACCCTTCAGATTATAACACATAAGATTGGGATTATTTAACGACAACTAGCCTGAAGCATGTTTTAAGTCTATTGTGTTTATTATAGAAATACTTATTGCAGGTTGGTTGGCATTTAATCTGTCCCCCATATAAATATAAACATACCATGATGGATCAGACACCCCTACCTACCCACTTAATTTTTTATAACCTATTAGCTCCCTTTAGATTAACAACATGGCTTAAATTTGCAGGGTCCTGCAGGTTGCAATTAGTTTATTTTAACCGCCTTTTCAAGCCTCTACATGTCCCACTCAGTCTTATGATAGGATGGCTGGCAACTCTAATACTTGTCCACAGCTTCTTATATCTTGCGCTAAAACCCTCTTTAAATCATATTGCTTATACCTCTAAATATATGTAAGTGCAAGACTCTTAAGATAAGCACTAGATACTTCACATTTTAGTTGCAATGATAAGGAACCCCTTCTATATAGCTGCTTACAACAATACGCACATATGAAATGCTTGCTTATACGGCATTAGCTGCTGTAACACCACAACATGGTTCTCAGACTCGGTTTTTTAATTTCTTTTAAAGTTACACTAGGACCATGTATGCTTATACATTGGGAGGTCCCAAATAGGCTATCCTGCTGAACAGATGTCAGTATTAGTATTACATAAGAGCAGGAATATGTATATAGTATCTTATCTATATATATATATATATATATATATATATATATATATGTTATAATGAAATTAGGTTTCATATGTTTTCTATGAGAGATGTTTATCATATCCATAAGATTTGTATATACATCAGATAAACTAACTTCTAATTTTAGCATTGTTGCAATTTTAATATACAATGTTTTACAATAGGAAAGCTTGTGAGAGCATACCTTAAAGGGATTGTGAATTTGTAAATATATGTACCAGAGGGATTTATTTGACTATCGGTATGTTTTTAACTTGGGATATCCATGAACCTGAAACAGAGGAATAAGTATATACCCGCCTTAAACTCTCCTGTGAATGTGAAACACCAATTAGACACACAGCCAATCACACACCTTCTGAACATTTAAAAAGGCCTTTGCTGCAAGTCACAATTATCTTGATAAAGCCCACAGGTGGGTGAAACGCGTCGATTACCTTGTGACTTTGTAGCAGTATACTAAGAGTGATTAAATTTCACCCTATCTATGAACAACATCGCTATTTTAAACCCGGGTTAATTTCCTCACTACAACTCTCAAGCTCTGACAGTGTGGATTGAATTCAAATATCCCAACTGTATTTACAAGCATAAGCATATGAACAGAGTGCTTGTGCACTGAAGGAGTTGACAACATTCATAACTTTGTAACACTCGATACCAGCACGCTTTCATACTGCCTACATAGGAAACAAACGGACTAGGCGTGACGTCAGACGCCGTCCGTACACACGTGTGTGATCTGGTTTTGCAGCTCGGAGAGACTCGCTCTTGGCTCTCGTAGTGGTCACTGGTGTGACTGAAGATTTCACAGGCGGTAAAGTAAAATAAAGTACTGCTTTAACACTGTTATATTTTTTGAAACAAAGCATTATACTAACGATTTCAGGTGTACTGGACATTTTCCAGGACTAATCTCCTTATTGGAAAGATCCACGCCATTCTATATCCCACAGTAAACCTGGAAATATCTGCTGTATCCTTGGGCATATGCATATCTAAATTTCTAGTATAACGTATATCGTTTCATATTTTATTTTATTTTAGTTTTAACTTATTAACAGATTAATGCATTGAATTAGATTGTATGTGTATTTTATGTCTATCTGAACCTCATTTGTTTATCTCATTGTAGCAATAAGCTGTTACATAGGATTTTAAAAACCTAGGGAGACGTCCCTATTTATATTGGTTGATTTTATGTTTGTAGATTGACTTCTATTAAATAATTTTTAACACTATATTGGTGTCTGATACCTTTAGCCCTTGGCGCCCTCTCTATCTGTAAGCCGTAAAAAGCTTAACAATCTACCTTCAGGAATATGTATATACACAGGAATATGTATATACTGTACATATGTATATTCAACTTGACAGCATCTCATTTGGAGATGAAAAAAGCTACTCTGCTACCAAATAGTTAAGGTACATTAAGGGGTTATAGCACTCATTCCTCCTCATCTCCCAGGATATATTCTCCACAGTTTCATAGTTTCAAAGTCTAGTTCTTACAACATGTATTTGCTTTGATCAGTTCCTAGCAAATAGTATACTCTTATGTTAATATTATTGTTCTATGTTGACATTATATATATATATACATATATATATATATTATATATATATATATATATATATATATATATATATATATATATATATATATATATATATTAGAAAAGAGAAAGGCACTCACAGTGTTTAGCAAAGGGAATTATTTATTCCTTTACCGTAACGTTTCGGGGTGTTACCCCCGTTCTCAAACAGACAACCAGACCCCACATAAAACAGATCCTTAAATACCCTCTCACCTCAATCACCCAGTGAAGGTGTCACTCAGCACAGACCGCACATCATCAGGCAGCGCCCGTATCATAGCAACTCATAGTAAACAAAAACTATTGGCTAGATTACGAGTTTTTGTCGGTAAGGCTTGCGGGGGCTAACAAGCAGTTTCAGCTCATCTACAGACAACACTGGTATTACCAGGTTTTTTTAAACCCGGCGATAGCCGCAGAAAAGTGAGCGGAGAGCAAAATTTTGCTCCACATCTCACTGTAATACCAGCGCTGCTTACGGTAGCGGTGATCTGGCAAAACGTGCTTGTGCACGATTTCCCCATAAGGAATCAATGGGGAGAGCCGGCTGAAAAAAAAACCTAACATCTGCAAAAAAGCCAGCGTTCAGATCCTAACGCATTGATTCCTATGGGGAAATAAAAGTTATGTCTACACCTAACACTCTAACATGAACCCCGAGTCTAAACACCCCTAATCTTACACTTATTAACCCCTAATCTGCCGCCCCCCGACATCGCCAACACCTACATTATATTATTAACCCCTAATCTGCCACTCCGGACATAGCCGCCACCTATCATTATACTTTATTAACCCATAATCTGATGCCCCCAACATCACCGCAACCTACATTTTATTTATTAACCCCTAATCTGCTGCCCCAATGTTGCCGCAACCTAACTACAATTATTAACCCCTAATCTGCCGCCCCCAACGTCGCTCGCAACTATATTAAAGTTATTACAGTTATTAACCCCTAAACGTAAGTCTGACCCTAAACCTAATACCCACCCCCCTAACTTAAAAATAAATTTAATTAAATCTAAATAAAACTACTACAACTAAAAAAATTATTCCTATTTAAAACTAAAGACTTACCTATAAAATAAACCTAGGATAGCTACAATATAACAAATAATTACTTTGTATCTATTTTAGGGTTTTATTTTTATTTTACAGGCAAACTTTGTATTTATTTTAACTAGGTACAATAGTTATTTAAATAGTTAATAACTTCCTAGTTAAAATAAATACAAGTTTACCTGTAAAATAAAAACCTAAGTTACAATTACCACCTAACAACCTACACTATAATTAAATTAATTCCCTACACTAACTACAATTAAATACAATTATCTAAATTATGAAAAAAAAAACTAAATTACAGAAAATAATAAAATAATTAAAAAAAATTTAAGCTAATTCCACCTAATCTAATCCCCTAACAAAATAAAAAAGCCCCCCAAAATAATAAAAATCCCTACCCTACACTAAATTACAAATAGCCCTTAAAAGGGCTTTTTGTGGGGCATTGCCCCAAAGTAATCAGCATTTTTACCTGGAAAAAAAAAAGTACAATACCCCCCCAAAATTAAAACACACCACCCACACACCCAACCCTACTCTAAAACCCACCCAATCCCACCTTAATAAAAACCTAACACTAACCCCCTTAAGATCACCCAACCTTTAGATGTCTCACCCAACTGGGCAGAAGTTGTCCTCCAGACGGTTCAAAGTCTTCATCCTATCCGGGCAGAAGAGGTCCTTCAGACGGGCAGAAGTCTTCATCCAGACATCATCTTCTATCTTCATCCATCCGGAGCGGAGCGGGTCCATCTTCAAGACATCCGACGCGGAGCAATCCTCTTCTTTCAGACGACTACACTAAATTACGGTACCTTTAAGTGACGTCATCCAAGATGGCGTCCCTCCAATTCCGATTGGCTGATAGAATTCTATCAGCCAATCAGAATTAGGTAGAAAAGATCATATTGGCTGATCCAATCAGTCAATAGGATTGAGCTTGCAATCTATTGGCTGTTCCAATAAGCCAATAGAATGCAAGCTCAATCCTATATGCAAATTGGATCAGGCAATAGGATTTTTCTACCTTAATTCCGATTGGCTGATAAAATTCTATCAGCCAATCAGAATTGAAGGGACGCCATCTTGGATGACGGTCACTTAAAGGTACAGTCATTTAGTTTATTTTTATTTTACAGGTAAATTTGTATTTATTTCAATTAGGAAGTTATTAAATAGTTAATAACTATTTAATAACTATTGTAACTAGTTAAAATAAATACAAAGTTGACTGTAAAATAAAAATAAACCCTAAGATAGCTACAATGTAACTATTAGTTATATTGTAGCTATCTTAGCGTTTATTTTATAGGTAAGTATTTAGTTTTAAATAGGAATAATTTAGTTAATTGTAGTAATTTTATTTAGATTATTTTAAATTACATTTAAATTAGTGGGTGTTAGGGTTAGATTTAGGATTAGGGGTTAATAAATGTAGGTAGGTGTCGGAGATGTTAGGAACAGCAGATTAGGGGTTATTAAAATTTAACTAATGTTTGCGAGTTGGGAGTGAGGCGGTTTAGGGGTTAATATATTTATTGAAGTGGCGGCGATGTCCGGTCAGCAGATTAGGGGTTAAAAAATGTATTTAAGTGTTTGCAATGTGGGTGGGGGGGCTCAATTTAGGGGTGAATAGGTATCTTATGGGTGTTAGTGTACTTTTTAGCACTTTAGTTAAGAGTTTTATGTTACGGTGTTAGCCCATAAAACTCTTAACTACTGACTTTTAATTGTGGTAGGAGTCTTGACAGGAGAGGGTGTACTGCTCACTTTTACCAAGACTCGTAATACCGGAGAAAATCCCATTGAAAAGATAGGATACGCAATTTACGTAAGTGAATTTGCGTATGCTTGAGTCGTGGAAAAAAAGTGAGCGGTACACCCTGTACCTGCCAGACTCGTAATACCAGCGTTAGGAAAAAAACAGCGTTGGGACCTCTCAACGCTGCTTTTTAACCCTAACGCAAAACTCGTAATCTAGCCGTTTGTGTTTACTACCTGTTTAAAAATTTCTATTGTTATGCGGTATGGTGCAGTACATAGCTACTACTAAAATAAACCTATAAACCCCTAAACTGCCATCCCTCACACCACTACTACTAAAATAAACCTATTAACCCCTAAACCACCACCCCCACATTGCTACTACTAAAATAAACCTATTAACCCCTAAACTGCCAGCCCCCCACATTGCGACTACCTAAATTAAACTATTAACCTCTAAACCTAACACCCCCTAACTTTAAATTAAAGTTACAATATGCTAACTACCTTAAAAGAAATAAAAACTTACTTGTGAAAAAAATAAATCTTAAGCTTAAACTACAAAAAAAATACTAACATTACAGAAAAAATAAAATTCTAAAATTATACAAAATAAAAAACCTAACATTACATAAATTTTAAAAAACTAATATTACATTAAATAAACTAACATTACAAAAATAAAAATAGCAAAGATTATAAAAAAAAAACTAACATTACATAAAATAACAAACAAAATTATACAAAATAAAAAAGTTATTCCTAATTTAAAAACCTAATTGAACAATAAACTATCAATAATCCTTTAAAACAGCCTTTTGTAAAGGCATTGCCCTAAAGAAATCAGCTTCTTTTTTTAAAAAAAAACACAAAGTCCCACCTAAAATTACAACCCCCCACCCATCAAAACCCGCAAAAATTAAAAGCACTTAATTAAAAAAAAAAAAAAAAAACTAATTTACCCACCTCTGGGAAGAACATAAAAGATGTCCTAAAATGGAGGAAGATGGATCCACCGGATGAAAACTTTTCTCCACCTGGAAGAAGATGCATTACCGTACTTTAGTAATGGAGAGTACCTATTTCGGGGTCAGTGTTAGGTTTTTTTTGGGGGTTGGAACAGCCAATAGAATGAAAGCTCAATCCTATTGGCTGATTGCATCAGCTAATTGGATTTTTTTCACCTTTAATTTCCAATTGGCTGATAGAATCGGAATTCAAGGGACGCCATCTTGGATGACGTCATTTAAAGGAGAATTCATTGTTGAAGAAAAACGTCAATTGAAGAGGATGCTCCATGCCGGATATCTTGAAGATGAACCCGCTCTGCGCCGGATGGATGAATATAGAAGATGCTGTCTGGATGAAGACTTCTGCCCGGTTGGATGAAGACTTCTGCCACTTTGTTGAGGACTTCTGCCGGCTTTATTGAGGATGGAAGTCGGGTCTTCAAAAACTGTAAGTGGATCTTCGGGGGTTAGTGTTAGGCTTTTTTAAGGGTTTATTGGGTGGGTTTTATTTTTATATTAGGGTTTGGGCAGAAAAAAGAGCTAAATGCCCTTTTAAGGGCAATGTTCATCCAAATGCTCTTTTCAGGGCAATGGGGAGCTTAGGTTTTTTAGTTAGGATTTTATTTTGGGGTGTTGGTTGTATGGGTGGTGGGTTTTACTGTTGGGGGGTTGTTTGTGGTTTTTTACAGGTAAAACAGCTGATTTGTTTGGGAATGCCCAGCAAAAGGCCCTTTTAAGGGCTATTGGTAGTTTAGTTTTAGGCTAGGGTTTTTTTTTTATTTTGGGGGGCTGTTTTATTTTGATAGGGCTATTAGATTAGGTGTAATCAGTTTAAATATCTGATATTTTTTTTTATTTTGTGTAATTTAGTGTTTGTTTGTTTTTTTTGTAATTTAGTTAATTATATTTAATTTATTTCATTTATTTAACTGTAGTGTAAGGTTAGGTGTTAGTGTAAGACAGGTTAGGTTTTATTTTACAGGTAAATTTGTAGTCACAATGTAGTGGGATGGCAGTTTAGGGGTTAACAGTTTTATTTATTAGTTGTGATGATTAGGGGATGGTGGTTTAGGGGTTAGTAGTGTAGTTTATGGGTGTTAGTGTACTTTGTAACATATTTTTTATGTGTTTTGTGAAAATTTTTGGTTTCGCAGAATCCATAAGCTACAGGTCTTTGAATGCAGAATGGATCGTTGCGGTATAGGCCATAACGATTGCAGTACAGCTTCACTGTGGGACTTGTAATACCAAGAAGCTGACCATTACACACTCAAAGGCCATACCGCACAATTTATAATCTTGGTCGATATACTTTATAAACCTGATATAAATGTGAGTGAATATTTATTGTATGCTATAACCTCTAACTGCCTCAATAAAAGACAACTCTTAAAAAAAAAAAAAAAGAAAAGAAAAAGAAAACTTGTAAATTAATAGTCATATATTTGAGCAGCGGCATTATGGGCATACATTACATGTGTGCAATATATATGCATTGCGCTGTAAAATTGTTACTTATACATTTTTCTAAGTTATTTATTGTAAGAAAAATGTTTTTTATTTGGCATGCTTTTGGTTTAAAAAGAAGATTAACAGTGCTGGATATTAATATTGTGCATAAAATATGGCCTCAGCATTTTCTAGTCAGGAAAACATTTCTTACATTGTAAAAATGTGTATTATAAAAAGACTTAAAGGGATACTAATCCCAATTTTTTTCTATCATGTTACAGATAGAATATGCAATTTTAAACAACTTTTCTAATTTACCCCTGTTATCAAATTTTCTTTTGTTCTTTGCTATCTTTATTTGAAAAAGCAAGAATGTAAGCTTAAGAGCCGGCCCATTTTTGGTTAAACACCTAGGTTGCGCTTGCCGATTGGTGTCTAAATGTAGCCACCAATCATCAAGATTCTTGATTTTTCAAATAAATATAGCAAGAGAACAAAGAAATGTAATAATAGGAGTAAATTAGAAAGTTCTTTAAAATAACATGCTTTATCTGAATCGTGAAAGAAAAAAATGGGTTTAGTATATCTTTAATATATTTTAATTTTAAGCATATCGGCTTTCACATGTACTAAATGTGACACAACTAAACTGAATCCTGGTCTGCTGTTGCTCGAAACTGTGTGTCTGTGACCCCCAAGACATATCAGTTACCACAATTTGAATAGAACCTTAGAAGCAGACTTGAACCAGTGTATAAAATTCAGTTTATTATAAAAGCCTATTACCGTTAAATGCAATACATTTCACTGTGTTACATAACAGCTTGTTTTATCACCCTTACACTTTAACGCTGAATTAAAACATTAAATATTAAAATATGCACACGCTCAACTAAATTATAAAAGTAGGGGCTAAAAAAATATTTAAAATGATATTGATTTTTTTATATTGATGTATATGGTCAAAGCATACCACAATTGTATTATGCAACTGATTTAATAAATATATTATTTTCATTATTTATGCCACAAAGTTATTCAATGTTTTTTCCAAAGAAAGATTTTCATGATCTTCTGTTACCTTGTCAACATTTTAAATCTATTCCTCCATCACATCCCTGTTAAAGATGGAGGGGGATATCTATCAAGTCGTCAACTGTGTTGCATTCGCCGGCATCAATATGCTCGCCTAAAATCGGCTAACATCACGACCGCGTATCTCAATGCTCTCCTAACATTGTGGCCGCATATCTCAATGCTATCCTTATTTATAAAAAAAACGGCAAAAAGACACGCACCAAGTACAGGACAATGAGCATCGGACTGTTAACTAACAGTCATCGATCTTTTGAGCAGCTCTCATTCTATTGGCTGTTCCAATCAGCCAATAGGATCTTGTCATTTTAATTTAAAGTTAGCGGGTTGTTAGATTTAGGGGTTGATAGCTTAATTTAATTTATGGCGATGTGGGTGGCTGACGGTTTAATAGGTTAAGTTAGTGGTAGTGATGTGGGAAGCCAGAGGTTTAGGGGTTAATACTTTTATTAAGGTTGCGGTGGGGTTGGGGAGCGGTGGGATAGGGGGTTAATACTTTTATTTAGGTTGCGGCGGTGTCGGAGAGCGGTGGAAAAGGGGTCAATAACTTTATTTATGTTGCAGCGGGGTCGGGGAGCTTAGGTTTTTTTAGTTAGGGTTTTATTTGGGGGGTTTGTTGTGTAGGGGGTGGGTTTTACTGTTGGGGGGGTTGTTTGTATTTTTTTTACAGGTAAAAGAGCTGATTTCTTTGGGGCAATGCCCCGCAAAAGGCCCTTTAAGGGCTATTGGTAGTTTAGTTTAGGCTAGGGGTTTTTATTATTGGGGGGGGGGGGGGGGGGCTTTTTTATTTTGATAGTGCTATTAGATTAGGTGTAATTAGTTTAAAGATCTTGTAATTTGTTTTTTATTTTCTGTAATTTAGTGTTTGTTTTATTTTTGTAATTTAGCTCATTTTATTGAATTTAGTTAATTGTATTTAATTTAGGGAATTTATTTAATTGTAGGGTTAGGTTAGGTGTTAGTGTAAGACAGGTTAGGTTTTATTTTACAGGTCAATTTATATTTATTTTAGCTAGGTAGTTATTAAATAGTTAATAACTATTTAGTAACTATTCTACCTAGTTAAAATAAATACAAACTTGCCTGTAAAATAAAAATAAACCCTAAGCTAGATACAATGTAACTATTATTTATATTGTAGCTAGCTTAGGGTTTATTTTATAGGTAAGTATTTAGTTTTAAATAGGAATTATTTAGTTATTAATAGTAAGTTTTATTTAGATTTATTTTAATTATATTTAAGTTAGGGGGTGTTAGGGTTAGACTTAGGTTTAGGGGTTTAATAAATTTAGTATAGTGGCGGCGATGTTGGGGGCGGCAGATTAGGGGTTAATAAATGTAGGTAGGTGGCGGCGATGTTAGGGGTGGGAGATTATGGGTTAATAATATTTAACTAATGTTTGCGAGGCAGGAGTGTGCGGTGGTTTAGTTAATATGTTTATTATAGTTGCGGCGATGTCGGGAGCGGCAGATTAGGGGTTAATATTTTTAATTTAGTGTTTGCGATGCGGGAGGGCCTCGAGTTAGGGGTTAATAGGTAGTTTTTGGGTGTTAGTGTACTTTTTAGCACTTTAGTTATGAGTTTAAAGCTACAGCGTTGTAGTGTAAAACTCATAACTACTGACTT